>NC_140274.1:2004471-2048343 GCF_964030765.1 Micromesistius poutassou | reverse complement strand
GTGAACTGTCCCCCGCGCCACCCTCCCCTTTCCCCTTCTCACACAGCTTCTGTGACGGCACCTCCTCAGCGAGCAGGGCGCCTGCAGCCGGAGGGGGCACCAATATGCAAATTCCCCACACAGTGATATGATAGATAATAGAAAAACGCTTCGCGGCCCGGATGATATTTTTTTTTTGCTCGTGTGCTCGTACCGCCCCCAATGTGACATAAAATAATGCTACCCCGGGCGGCTGCCCGCTTCTCCCGTGCCTAAAACCTCCACTACCTCCATCCCTCAAAAGTTACCGTTGGTTGCTCCGCCGCGCTTGCCATGATGATTGACTGCTCTCTGCATGCTATTGCTAGTACCAGCCTCAGTGTGGAATGAGCGCCCGCGACTATTGCGCAAGCGTGCAGCTGAGGCAGTGTTGCTGTCAAATCTGTCCCTGGGAAAAGTAACATTGTGCCCAACTGAAAAAGGAACTACATTTCGTTACCATATTTTCAGTAGTAACGCATTACACTACTTTTACCCGAAAAAAGTAGTTACGTTACTGTAACGCGTTACACACAACACTGTGTGTAACGCGTGACATTCCCCCCCCGTGACATTGGTCTCCTTTGCCACTTGTCCCTCCGTGTTTTCAAAAGAATTGCTGCTACACTTCAACCACGACTCCATCGTTGATCCAAGTGATTGACAGGCGATGCCAGGTGGCATATGACAGGTCGGGTCTAACCATCCTGGTATGGGGAGACTCTGGGTTTAAGGATAATGAAATTGAATAGCCTACTGAATATAAAATTCATTTTATGAACTTTAAATAATATTATATATATATAGTAAATAATTATTTTTAGTTTTGCGTGAGTTTTGCATGGATGGTACTTTTTAAAAAATATGTATTTTTTAAATCTCACGTACCCCCTGGATATCAGGCAAAAAACGTAGAAAGTTTGGCAGCGTAACAAAAACCATTAAAGATGATAAAAATAAAAGTAGGTGTAATGAATTTGTGCTGGTGAACATCACTCTCTCCGTTGGTTCTCGGTATATTGAATGGTTAATCTGGTACTGTGAGTAATCAGACAGAACGGAGCGTTTGATCTCATTTTATCACTGCACTAGATTTGAGTCCATATTATCATAGTTCATTAAGGCTAATAGTAGCCTATATTTTCAGTCAAACTGAAAGCAGATGACATGACTTGCTGGTAGAGGCGGTAATTGAGAAAAGGCACTATGCCTCGCCCACACACAGCCCTGGGGACCCTGACGAGCTCATTCATTTCTGAGGTTAAACCACACAAAAGTCTATAACTCTATAATTAAGCCGCAAATATTACAAAATATATAATCTGATGATCAGCCGGCCTGAAAAATCAGATTCAACAAATGTTAGTGAGGACACCCTAATGCTATTGTAATGTTACCCTACTATGAACCTAGTTCACAACTATGGGAGAGGAGTGCGTTGAGAAACAGAATTAGACCATTATGTGACCGTACTCCTCCTCCTCCTCCTACAACATGTTCAGTGACCATGTTGACTCGACCAATGTTACCTCAATGTGATTGGTTAACAGATTATTACACAGGGCATTTGCGATTCAAGTTAATGTTGATTTTTCGCAAAATGTTTCATTGCATGTGTGCGTCCAATTCAGCAGAATGTTTCATTATTTTATTTTTCAGGAGGCCCAACACACATCACTACATAATTAAGTATACCTCCTCAATTATACAGAGACGTTTGGTGGGCAGATTACCATCGGCAATAGCCAGCCACTAGCCTGGCTATTGCCAGACCAAGCTCAATCATAGATTGCATGTTGGTCTGAGGTAGGGATGGCGAAAATTAAAAATATTCTTGACCGACCACCGAGCCTCATTAACATTTAAATATGAGCGGACACGGGGATAGCACCCGGTCCGTCCCAGTGAGAGGCCGTGGCTCCAACAGCGGTACGACCTGTGTTTGAATTGAACCACGAGGCGTGCACAGTGACCGTGTGTAGAGAGCGGGCTCCAACGCCCACAATGGTCTGAGATGGCGCGGACCTGGTTGAGACCCTGTGCGGGATTCACCAGGGGCCAATCGGAAGAGGGCAACGTTAGGAGCTCATTTGAAACATCGCCGCGGCTCATTTAAGAAAATGACAGCTCTGAAGAGACGCCGCTTGGTTAGTTTGGAGGAGACAGTAGTGCTAATAATAATAAAGCAAGATGATGATCATCATTACCTTATCTGTTACCTGAAATGTAGTAATTTCCAAATCCAAGCCCATCTTAAGTGGAATATTGCCTAATAGACTGCAACATGATAAAACAGGCACCTTCAGAATGCGTAAAAGACGTCGCTGTGTCTTCTAATAACGGACAGAACAACTTTTTTTTGTTGTCGTCTGCCTGCCTCTAACCTTGAGTGTTTTAGCCTGTAGCCTAAAAGTTTTACTTTTCGCAAACATTGTGAGCTCGCGAACCCTATAAACTAGGGGTGTAACGATACACAAAAGTCACGATTCGGTACGTACCTCGGTTTTTAAGTCACGGTTCGGTATGTTTTTCGGTACAGCAGTTTTTATTATTTTATTTTTATTAAACAATTGGATTTTGATTTGATTTATTAAATTGTATCAAACAAATGCCTAACACAAATGAAAAGACAAATACAATTGAGGATAAAAACACAATAAAGTCCAGGACTTATTTCCATTGTGGTCCTCAACACAAAACATCAGGACAAGACGAGACACTCACAGTGTCAGAGTGTCACAGAGTGTGTGATAATCAAACACTTGAGTCAAAATTTTTATGTATTTTTTTTTTTCTCTGTACGTACCGAAATGAAACGTGCATCGAACCGTTAGACCCGTACCGAAAAATTTTGGTACAAATGAGTATCGTTACACCCCTAGTATAAACCCTGTGACCTCGCGGCAAATGTTTTTATTGGATTATCAAGTACAAACAGGCGAGTTATAAAAATTTTTGTGTGAGGGATAATTTGTTCACTTCACACAAAAAGATCTTGGAATGAGATGGCTAACTGTAGTGGTATAGCGTTTAGTCTACTGTCCATAATAATTTATTTATTATGGACAGAGATCATATTCTCCGCCGCTCGCATGCGGGAATAATTAAGAACAGTGGGCTAGAGACGCTGTGTCCGTCCAACTTCCAATAATGCCGCTTTTCCACCGCCAGTACCAGCTCGACTCGACACACCTTTTTTGCGTTTCCATTGGCAAAACAAGTACCTGGTACCTAGTACCGGCAGTGGTGGGCTGTCAGGGCCAGCAAGGCCTTCTCTGCTGGCCTAAACACTATCAGAATCACTGACTTATGTTTTAATATATTTTTTGTCATGAATATGTATTAAATTATTTCCAATAGTCTATTCTCTTCATTTCATAGCCTTTCTCTTGGTTGCGCTGCTTCCACTGGTGTATGTTTATGTTAGAGCTTTTATCCAATCACATTTCAGCCACATTTCAGCCACGTGTTGCCAGGGTCAAAGAAATCTGCCTTGACGCCTTCAGAATCGATAGTGCTGGCGTCTGTAGCTTAAAGTAAGTGGCAATGACGCTATTGCTTTAACCAATCAGATTTCGAGTTGGCAACACCGAGGCCATCTAGCAGGCGTCCAGTAACGACAGCATTTTCACGTCCTTTGATTGGATGGTCAGAGACAGATACTAGTCAGAGCCAGCAAAGCAAATATAGCCACCGGCACAAAGTATACAAAGTATATTTTGCAAGTAGATTTAAATTAATATAGCGGTTTTAACAACCCACAATGGCTGACGGAGGAGAAGAAGTTGGTTTGGTCGCAGATGTGCTTACAAAACCATTTTCAAGGCGGACTTTTCAAGAAAAGAAAAACATTGTGAAGAACGGTCGGCCGACCCCGAAGCTAACAAGTCTGTCCCAGCCGGGAAAAGGGTTTGTCCGCCACTTTCAAGTTAGCAACTACGAGCGGTACCCTTGGCTCACAGCCTCCGAGGAGCACTGCAAATTGTATTGCTGGGAATGCCTGTTATTTGCAACTGATCGACTTGGTGTTTGGAGCCACAGTGGGTTTGAAAACTTGAGTTGTCTAACCAAGGCAGCAGGGAGACACCAAAGCACGGCCGGACACTTACACGCAACGGTGCTTTTGAAAACTTTTGGGGAAACCCGAGTGGATCTAAAGCTCAACGAGCAAGTGCTCAGGGAAACGGAGCTCCACAACGAAAAGGTGAAGAAAAATAGAGAAATCTTGAAAAGACTGATAGATTGTGTCCTATTTTTGGGTAAACAGGAACTTTCATTTAGAGGACACGATGAAAGCGCCGGATCCACCAATAGAGGAAACTATTTGGAGCTTCTTTCTTTCCTTGCTGAAAACAACACAGACTTGCATTACCACCTGACCACTAATAAAGTGTTTTGTGGGACGTCAGGCAAAATACAAAACGACCTGATTAGTGCTATTGCTGAAGTGATGAGAAGAGATGAAAAGGGAGGTTAATAAAGCACCGTTTGTCGCTGTTATGGTGGACGAGACGACAGACGCGAGTAATGCAGCGCAGCTCGCACTGGTCCTGCGTTATGTGACGGACACAGGTGTCAAGGAGCGGTTTGTCAGATTTAAAGATGTAACTAGTGGCAAGCGGGCCGATGACATTGCTGCTCTTATTGTCGGTTTCCTGGAGGAATATGAATGTCTGGATAAAGTTGTGGCACAGTGTTACGATGGGGCAGCGGTCATGTCATCTGGACTAAATGGGGTGCAGGCTAAAGTTAAGGAGAGGGCTCCTATTGCCTTATTCATACACTGCCATGCACATCGACTGAATCTGGTACTGACTCAAGGGGCCTCAAAGCTGAAAGAGTGCAAGATCTTGTTTGCCCACCTCAATGGCCTGGCTGCATTTTTCTCCAGATCCCCTAAGCGCACGCAACTACTGGACGATATTTGCCAGCGGCGTCTTCCTCGTGTGGCACCAACGCGGTGGCAATACACATCGAGATTGGTCAGTACAGTCTTTGAGAAGAGAGATGCTCTAAAGGAGCTGTTTGACTACATACTGGAACATCATGATGAGTACGACGAGGACGCTTTGCGTTGTGCTGATGGATTTAATGCACGTCTGGATGATTTTGAGTTTTGTTTTTTGCTTCACACATTTAATGGCATTTTTGAGCATTCAGATGTGCTTTTTGCAATACTTCAGAGCAAAACATTGGATGTACAATTCTGTCTGGCAAGGGTGAAGGAGTTTTGTGACACCATTGAGCGAGAGAGGGGCCGGTTTGATGAGATCTACGAGGCCACTGCGCGCATCTCAAGCGCTCCGAGCGCATGGAGGGGCCCGGCAAAAAGAGACGTTCGCGCACACTACCACCAACTCCACAGCAACGTTCTGGACAACATTCTTTGCCAGATACAGAATAGATTTCAAGACCACGAACAATTGATGTTTCTGTCCCTCCTCGACCCCCAGCAGTTCAAGACATACCGGAAAAAATTCCCGCACACAGCCTTCTCCAGCTTAACGCAGAGTCACGGAACACTGTTCGATCTGTCCCGGCTGAAAACAGAACTGACTGTGATGTATGCCATGACTGACTTTGAAGGGAAAAGTCCCACTGATCTCCTTGATTTCCTTCAGAACAAAAATCTGGGTGACAGCATGGCGCAGCTGTACACATTGGCATGTTTGGCGGTGACCATCCCAGTGTCCACTGCTTCTGTCGAGCGGACATTCTCCGCCCTGAAGCGAATTAAAACTTACTCCAGAAACACGACTGGCCAGACTCGACTTTCAGCATTAGCCTCCATGGCCATAGAAAGGGACTTATTGTTGGAACTGAAACGCACAGATAAAATGTACAACAGAGTAATCGAACTCTTCTTGAGGAACGAAAGGAGGATGGACTTTGCGTACAAATAATCAGTAGTTTTGGTGAGTAATGCATTTTATTTAAACGTTTTAATATTTTTGTTATTTAATTAGGTTAATATTGATGTTTCTGCTAGAGATGATGTATGTATGGCAGCTGTGGCTACAGTGAAAAGAGACTTGTTGAATTGTCCTAATTGGGTTTCTTACTTTTAGTAATGGCATTCTCTCTTGCTACATGAGATACCTCAGTGTTTCCCACACATAGGCCAATGTGTGGCGCTGCGCCACAGATTGAACAACGAGCGCCACAAATTGATTCCGCTTTTCTTATTTATTTTTACTTGAACGCGATTTTTAAATGTAACTCCGCCAGCCCGTAATCGCGCCCCCGTAATGCTGCCAGTCCGACATGTTCCCATCCGCCGTGCGCGTATGCAAATTAGCCATGTGCGCCAAACAGAAGAAGGGCCCTATCTTGCGCCCGGCGCAATTGACTTTCTACACCGACGCATGTGTCGTTGCTAGTTTGCACCCGGCGCAAAGCTGATTTTCCCCCGCAGCAACCAGGCACCACTACACTTGCATGTTAAATATTATGATGTCAAAGATTATTCATACGTGTGAAACTGCATAGAAATAGAGTGTGGAAACATTTTTTTCCCATAGGGCTGCATGAATGAACATGAATGAAGTATAGTAGGCTATGCGTTAAAATAATAATAACAATAATACATTCGAGCAAAGTATATTCCAGGCTTCCAAAACAAAATCTAGTTTTAGGGTAAATGATTGGTTAAATGATTTGGGAAAGAACAGCTGATACAGCGGTAAGTTGTACTTTTAAATCAATGCATCTGTAAACACCGTACAGCAAACACATATGTTCTTGACCCAGACATCGTGTACAAGCCCATTACTTTTAGGATTTATGAGTATTTGATCGTGAGAAAACATAGTTTTACCGCGAGTGAGTATTTAATAGAATGAATGAATGCGGGTGATGCTTGGTGCGCGTGTGTGTGCGCGCCCATCTGTCTAAACACACGCAAATTAAACACGTAAGTGTATGAGAAGGAAATCGAGTCAGTCGACCTAATAATGATGGCATTAAGAGGTGGATTAGTTCATGTAGGACACCAGTGAAGGCCTAGGTGTGAAATGCACGGCCCGCCACTGAGTACCGGGTACTTTTTTTTAGTACTACCTCCGTCGAGGTTCCAAGCGAGTTGAGTAGGTACTTTTGTGTGACGTAAACAGGCTGCTGGTAACTGATTGGCCAGCGGCTGTAAACGGGAATAATCACTCAAAGTTAAGTTGTGTCCGGCGTGGTTGGAGTCCACGAACCCGCTCCCGAGGGGGACACTGATCAGCGTTTCACCGTGTGTGTCGCTCCTTTCCCGGGGCTAGAGTTAGGCTGTGCGTGGTTGTGTGTGTCCGGCGTGGCTGGAGTCCACGGACCGGCGGATCAGCGTTTCGCTGTTTCGTTTTAGTGTCGTTCCTTTCCTAGGGCTCGAGTTTCGCCTCTATCAACGTTACCGTATGACAACAATAGACGCGCAGTCATTGCGCTTTTTATTTTATTTTATTTCCCATCATAACCTTTCCCGGGAATCGCGTCTCCCGTGATTAAAACCTAATGACGACCCGCCCATGGTGGAGAGGTTCTTTTCTACGACCCGCCCACATTGAAGAGGTACTTTTTTAGATGGAAACGCGCCTGGAACCGAGTCGAGTCGAGGCGAGTTGAGTCGAGTCGAGCTGATACTGTCGGTGGAAAAGCGGCATAAGTCACCTCATCTGATCATCTTTTTGTGTGAAGTGAAACCAACCCACACACTCCACACTGACCCCAATCTTTTTTTTAACCGACAAGATTGGTTAACGTTGATACGCTCAACCATTGGTCATCATCGGTTAACATCCCTAGTCTGAGGAGGCTACTGTCATTTTCTTCAGCACCAGAGGCGTGATCAACAGGCAGAGTTCAAACGACTCTGTACGCAAATGGTTGCTTGCCGTCGCTTCCCTGTCGTCATTGTGTTAAACCAGCCAATAGCGCACCAGGGGGAAAAGCCAGCTTGGTGATTGGCTCCCGTAAGAGCGGATCAGAAGCAGGAAGAAATGTATTGCTCCTCTCCAGACCCTGCTGCAGGGCGAATTCAAATCGCCGGCAGAACGGGCTGGGGGTACCCAGTCTAATGGCCCACCCCTACACCTGCAGGATCGATCTACACTATAAGGTCATATGGCCCACCCCTACACCTGCAGGATTGATCTACACTATAAGGTCATATGGCCCACCCCTACACCTGCAGGATCGATCTACACTATAAGGTCATATGGCCCACCCCTACACCTGCAGGATTGATCTACACTATAAGGTCATATGGCCCACCCCTACACCTGCAGGATTGATCTACACTATAAGGTCATATGGCCCACCCCTACACCTGCAGGATCGATCTACACTATAAGGTCATATGGCCCACCCCTACACCTGCAGGATCGATCTACACTATAAGGTCATATGGCCCACCCCTACACCTGCAGGATTGATCTACACTATAAGGTCATATGGCCCACCCCTAGGTAAGCCCTTCAGAATCCATCTACACTTGTACCGCTGGTGACCTCATGGACGACTCCATTCTGCCACATTCTTTTGCTTTCTTATTGAACTTATTGTGGTGGGAGAAAAGAAAGATTCTATTCAGTATCACAATATTTTGCTCAACGATATTGATACAGTAGTGCTACATACATACATAAGTATTGCAATATTTATTTTTATTTTATTTATTTAGTTTACTCTGATTGTATGTAGCATGTTGACCAACTCCCTTTTCTGAACAAAAACACCAATATTCCCAAATTAATTAAACATTTTGGTTGATGACATTGCAGCCAAAAGGACTGGACTCTAGCAGTGCACATTTGTTTATTTCTCTCAATTTTATTGAAGCTCTAAGTAACTCTTATAAACATGATTATTGTCAGGTTTATGTTACTCTATTATGTCTGCTTTATGTTACTCTATTTGTTAGGAGCTCAGCATTCATGTGAGCGGTTTTTGCACTACCCTCCTAAGTTTACGCACTTCATGTGTAGTAGATAATGTTGTTCACAGAATTAAATGTGACATTTTAAGTGAGTTGAGATGTGAGTCTTATTTTCCTCATTTTTTGTAATGCCTTCGAATAATATGGGGGACATGAATCGTAATATATATATATATATATATATATATATATATCGCAGAATCAAATCGCAATACTTTCTGTATGGCAATATGTTAAGAAACACAATAATATTGAACCGTGGCCCAAATATCATAATACTATAGAATCGTCACATTTTTGCCAATTCCCACCCGATTGGTCATACTGCACATCAACAGGCTGGAGCCTCCTCATGATGGATCAATGCTTACCCGAAGATGGCTCCTATCCGCATGACGTTGCTGTTGTGGAGCACATAGTCTGAGAGCAGCGCCAGGGCCGGGTCGCACTCGTTCCTCACGCCAGAGTTGACGATGCCACAGGCCAGCAAGGCCCCTGACTGTAAAGGGACACAACAGGGACTGTGAGGAGGACAGCTCATCACTCCAGAGCACACTCCCACTGTGTCCCAGTAGCCTGTAGAGGCGGGAATATCCTTTTGCCATAACCACGTCATGACCATAATTGAGTTCTCTGTGAAAATAATCCATCAAAAACACTTGAAAAAGGTTTTGAATAATGCTTGACCTAGTAGAATTTGTGCAACAATCTGTCCGGAGTGAAATGAACCATAAACGCATAGAACATGGTTATAAGCAGACGCAAACATTATGTAAATGCATAAAACATTTTGTGTAATTAATAAATGCTATTTTTTTTAATACCCATATTGATATTGTGGGTCCCCACCTTGATGTAGTCCTCGGAGGAGTAGAGGTACTTGTCTATCTGGGTGAGACCGCCGTCCACATCCCAGAGCAGGATCATCCCCAGGGAGGCTGCAGCGCTCAACATGCCTGAGAAACAGTTAAATATTATTAAAGTCATGCGTCTGTCAATGGGCCGTACAACAGATGATAGAGCTGTTGGAGCAAATAAAACAAACTCTTCATCTCTCTCTGCGATGCCCTCTGATAACCCTGGGGATCTAATCCTGTTCGTGGCATTCGTAGCGTGGTCCTGGACCTCCCCATCACCCCGCAGGCCTCACTGTGGTCCTTGACCTCCCCATCACCCCGCGGGCCTCACGTGGTCCTGGACCTCCCCATCACCCCGCGGGCCTCACGTGGTCCTGGACCTCCCCATCACCCCGCGGGCCTCACGTGGTCCTGGACCTCCCCATCACCCCGCAGGCCTCACGTGGTCCTGGACCTCCCCATCACCCCGCAGGCCTCACGTGGTCCTGGACCTCCCCATCACCCCGCAGGCCTCACGTGGTCCTGGACCTCCCCATCACCCCGCGGGCCTCACGTGGTCCTGGACCTCCCCATCACCCCGCGGGCCTCACGTGGTCCTGGACCTCCCCATCACCCCGCAGGCCTCACGTGGTCCTGGGCCTCCCCATCACCCCGCAGGCCTCACGTGGTCCTGGACCTCCCCATCACCCCGCAGGCCTCACGTGGTCCTGGACCTCCCCATCACCCCGCGGGCCTCACCGTGGTCCTTGTTCTTGTACAGCCACTTGTTGCCGTCGTCCGTGAGCAGCTTGTCCTGGCCGAAGGCGGCGTTGACGAAGCCGTTGACGAAGGAGGAGGCCAGGTTCATACGGGCCGAGTCCACCTGGGAGCCGCTGCCGCCGAACCCTGGGGGGACACACACACACACACACCTCTCAGAACGGGGGGTTCAGCCGAACCCTGGACACACACACTCCTCTCGGAACAGGGGTTCAGCCGAACCCTGGACACACACACACACTCCTCTCAGAACAGGGGTTCAGTTCTCCAGCTCCTACAGTTAGTCCCTTTGAATGGTTCAATAAAACCCTTGGCATAGGCCTTGTAGGTCTTTCAGAAAGTGAAGGAAATTATGCCATGGCTTCTGTGCAGTGCCTTGCGGTACACTACAGATGAAACCTGGTCCCCCGCTACAGTGCAGGGTAGAGTGTACTAGGGTTTAATCCCGGGAAATCTGATCAAGACTAACCTTTCCCGATTCCCGGGAAAGTTTATGACGGGAAACGGGAAATAAAATAAAATAAAAAACGCAATGAGTGCGCGTCTATTGTTGTCATACGGTAACGTTGATGGTGGCAAAACTCTAGCCCAGGGAAAGGAGCGACACACACGGCGAAACGCTGATCCGTGTCCCCCTCTGGAGCGGGTCCATGGCCACGCTGGATACAACTTAACTTCGATTGATTATTCCCGTTTGGAGCCGCTTACAAATCTCAACAGCCACACAACGGATTTAGTTTAACAATGGTTTAGGAATCATTAAATGTATTACTTTAACAGATTTTGTTAGTTTTTATGAGTTCTGTAAAATATTGGTTTTATAAGGGTTGCCTAGATTTTCACAGACAATCCAAGAAAGTCACAGACAATCCACCTGGCATTTGATAATTATCGCTGCAGCAGATGTCACACAGCAGAATTGATCATTGCAAACTGTGTTGATGGACATAAACTGTGTTCTTTTGCCCTAATAATGATACAAATAATATAAAGAAATCGCAACTTGTTCCCAAATGGGAATTTGGGAATGCATATTTCAATGATACATTAGGTCTACTTTAGCCTGGCTCCGCCCGCCTCCGTACTTCCGCTCAATTTTCATTTCCCTTCAGTACTACGTCTGGGTTTGCAGTATTTTCTGCAGCCAATTTTTTGGCCGTCCAATCAGCAAACAGAGGGAGTGGCTGAGAACATTGACGTCGAGTTTGTGCGCTGGTTTGAGTCATAGTCAAACGTCAGCGATTGGTTATGGCAGATCCAGAGTGGCACTGAGGCAGATCCAATAGTTTCAAACTCCAACAGACACCCGCCTTCAAGTGAGTTAACGTTTGTCAATGGAGAAAGGCCAGACTCTCGGTGCAAATGAAATGAAATACGAGATTCTGGTAGGACCAGGCTAGGTCTACTTGGGCTAAAAAAAAAAAATTAGATGAATCAGATCCCGGGAAAAGACCAAAACAACCAAAAAAAACACAACCCATTTCCTGGGAATCCCGGGAAATGGGTTGTGTTTTTTTTGGTTGTTTTGGTCTTTTCCCGGGATCTGATTCATCTAATTTTCGGGAAAAATAATAAACCCTAGAGTGTACCCCCATACCCATCAATAGACAAAGTGTGTAGAGTGTACCCCATACCCATCAATAGACAAAGTGTGTAGAGTGTACCCCATACCCATCAATAGACAAAGTGTGTAGAGTGTACCCCATACCCATCAATAGACAAAGTGTGTAGAGTGTACCCCATACCCATCAATAGACAAAGTGTGTAGAGTGTACCCCATACCCATCAATAGACAAAGTGTGCCTTGGCAACACCATTCACACCCAACATCTCTACTCACGGTTATTTTCAAGGTGGGTTTTGTAGATGTCGTCTGGGACTTTGGGCTCCATGATGTCCAACTGTAGGAGGAAACGGCCAGAGAATACATTCATTAATGTGTTAGAAACACACTGAGGATAAGCCGCTATCCCCTCTCTCATCTGCCCTGACACATACACCTCATTCTTCAAGTGTCGTCTGTCTCATCCGCAGTCTGAAGACAAGCTTTTCTCAGAAATGAGTCACTCCTTTCCAGCAGTCGGAGAGCAGTCTCCAATCCTCCTCCACCCTTATCTTGTCCATCCTCAATTTGCAATAAGCACAATACTCGTTGGTCTGCAGTAAACCCCAGCCGTCCCCTACCCTCGTCCATCTCTGTGTTTATCCCGACTCTGACCTCTTCTTCCTCGCAGCCTCCCTCCCCTCTCGGGCCAGGGCCACATCTCTGCGTTTATCCCGACTCTGACCTCTTCTTCCTCGCAGCCTCCCTCCCCTCTCGGGCCAGGGCCACATCTCTGCCTTTAACCCGACTCTGACCTCTTCTTCCTCGCAGCCTCCCTCACCTCTCGGGCCAGGGCCAGGAAGTTGCTGTTGAGCTGGACGTTGGACATGATCTCAGTCAGGTCCTCGTAGTCCTCCACGTCCTCGTTGAGCTCCAGGAACATGCCGTGGCGACCGAGCATGAAGGCCATCTCCTTCTGCGTGACACTGTGGTAGGAGGGGGTGCAGACAGGCACAGGGGCAACCCTTTCAATGGAGACTAAACATTTGAAAATGCACCACATTCGAGGCACAGGGTAGAATAATACACCCGAGGGATATTTATGACTGGTAATGGTGCCAATATGGCTTCTTTTGCCTATGGTGAAAGGATAGACAGCCCTGGGTGAGCATACGCACATGTCCTTGCAGGATGTGAAGATGTTCTCCACCAGCTCCACGTCATTGAGCATCAGGGCCAGGCGAAGGGCCTCGGGGTAACGGTTGAACTTGCGGAAGATGTTGAGAGAGCACTTGAGCAGCGCAGAGTTCTCCGGCTCG
Source organism: Micromesistius poutassou (assembly GCF_964030765.1). NCBI lineage: Eukaryota > Metazoa > Chordata > Actinopteri > Gadiformes > Gadidae > Micromesistius > Micromesistius poutassou. The sequence continues at coordinate 2,034,933 of NC_140274.1, read as the reverse complement.
GGGACGTAGCTCACGCAGCTGATTGGGGACCACAGATTGAGAGTTAGTGATGCCACTTCAGCCAGAGCCTGGCTTTGTATTGCTTTGTTGTAGATGTCCTTGCTTTTCCTCATTTCAACTCTGACTGTGACAAATACAACTTGTTTCTCAACACATATTTATACTGGAATGGCTTCCCTGTACTCTGAGGTGGTAGATGCAATATTTAACCAATCAGAGTCCACTATGGGGATCTACTTGCATTACCATGTAGCTATTGAGTAGATGGGTTTTATCCCAGTGAATTCAGAGATGTGTCATTAAGGAGTAGGTTGGGGTTAGGGATCTTGCTCAGGGATGCCTACAGGAAAGCTCCAGGAAACACCTGAGCCACTACCTTGCTGTGGCCCAGAGTTCACCTAATGGCATCATGTCTATCTTTTGGGGAGAGACTTTTGGGCAGAGTCCGACTCGGCAAAGCTTCAGTGTAAAACGGATGGCACAGCAGACGAGACATTGACCATCATAAAACGAAAACGATGGTTTGTACATGTCAAGTGGTTTGTACGTGTACGTAAGTGTCACTGAAAATGCACCTTAGCACCAGTGCTATAAAACAACTATTAATCATAAACACTATAAATGAGCATATGACCTAACGTCTTATTATTGGTAAGTAGAGCTTTTTGATAAATCCTGTTTAAAGAGTGAATACCTTGAGTTAGACATACCTGGTGAGGTAGAGGCAGACCTTGGCGTAGGCATTGTCGTCTATGTAGTTCTCCAGCATGTCCAGCCTCTCAACCTCCATGAGCAGGTCGCAGGCCTCGTGCTCAGCGTTGTGCGCCATGTTGTAGGGAACAATCTCCTTCACCAGCTTCAGCAGCGTCTCCTGCTTGGTCTTGTCACTCTCCTCCACCTCCTGCCACTCCTTGGCCACCTCTCCGGCCAAGTGCCTGGGAAACCAAGGAGAACAAGTCCAGAAGATCAGCTCCTGGAGCAGGGAAGTGTCCTCCAGACACAGGTCAGTCTGACACAGCACACAAAGGGAACGGGGTTCATGACCCCGAGAAGGGTTCGATGGCCACGATGAGGGGTTGGCCCAGGGAAGTTCTCGCACAATCGACAAGTTTTACAATAATGACCGCCAGAAACGTCCCGAGTTTGAATTTGGAAGTATACATTTTAGTTATGAAGATATTGTATGATCAACATGTTGACATTACTCTTAATTACATCTGATCTGACTAGATCAGACAACTAAAGATGCGATCAGCAGTGTGAGCCGGTGTGTCAGAGACCTGCCCAGGAGACGCGGATAACCAGACGAAGCCATCGCAGCAGCACTCCCATCTAGAGCCACTGTTTGGTCCACATTTCAATACAATAACTGACTTACAAAGTACCCTGCTATGAACAATAGCCAAACTAAGACACAATTAACCAAGATACAACCCACGTTTCCAAATGTTGCCAATGGATACAACATTAACTCCCACTAGCTCTATGACTGTAAAAGGCAGGTCAAACAGCCTGGCCAGTAGAGCACCAGTGTTTATCAAAAGGCACATACTCTATATAATAAAAGGTTAAACAGAGTTTAACTTTAATGTGCACATTAATTTGTACATTGTCAAAAATAAGCGTATGCTTAAAGGACAATTTCAGTATTTTGCACTTTGAGCCCCCTTTCTGAGTTGCCGAGGATGGAATAGAGTTTTGGGGGGCTGTTTACGTTTGGTTGTAGTCTTTTAGCTCGGTTCTCTGTATCAACAGAAGGGCTAGAACCGAGCGAAAGACTACAACCAAGCGTAAACAGCCCCGCTTTCCGTCTTCCAACAGAAATCAATGGATTTACAAAATGCCAAATAAAACACGACAGAAACTGTATTTCGCTACCACTCGGTGAGTTGCACATTTCTGAAAACAAACGTTTAGGGTTGTTTAAGGACAGGTTTGTGAATGCCCGTAGCCAGCCATTCTGAAGCAGGCAGGGGCGATTCTAAATGAGCCAAATACCCGAGACAGGACCAATAGTCTAAATGTCGGTGTCAACCACTCTATTTCATCCTAGTCAGCCCAGAAAGAGGGCTCAATGTGCTAAATACCGGAATTGTCCTTTAACGAGTACCTTTTTTAATTTGGACCGACTGTGGAAGAATGCAATTATTTCCTTTTTATTCATTTTTCTACAGGCCACAAGTATTTAAACCCAGCAAGACTTATCAAAGAAGAAGTAGGCATTTTTTGTTATACATGCTACATGTCACACTACATGCTACAATGACTTATACTACTTCATTTATTATTATTATTTTTTTAATCAATATCACCAAAAACTTTTAGTTTACACCTTGCTTGCACAATCGATGTAAACCTGCTTAAAGCACCAAAAATAAATAGGACAGCCTCAGATGTCCGAAATCAGCACTTCCACAATCTGTTATTTGGTTGCGAGCAGAGCTTTGAACCGTGGCTTCATGGTCCACAGGGCCAGGTCACACTACCCACCTGACGTATTCATGCCCCCACGAGGCCAGCTCCTCCTGGGAGCCCAGCAGCCGGTACTTCAGACACTCCCTCTCGCCACTCATGGTCATGGCCAGCACTGACACCACATCAGCACAGAAATGCTGGAAACACAGAAGCAGCAAAAGGCTTAAGAAAATCACATGTTCAATTCTGCTAGAGATAATATTTTGCTGAAATGCTGCTCTCAACGACCATTTTATTATTGTTTAACTTGGAAATTGTTCTCTTATATGATCGTCAACATAGTAATCAATTTTTTCCCAAGTTCCCGATTTAGAGAAAAGGGACTCAAATCAATCAATGTCTTTGCCATTCTCCCCAAAACACTGCAAACGATCCACTCTGCTCTGAAGGCAGGTGGCATTTTTTTTGTTACGTCTGATCGATTGGTACTTTGTGGATACACTGGGAAGCAGACATTTAAATCCATCCTTTGCAGGATCATCAATCACTCAACTAGTACAAGCGTGGGACAATGTGAAGTGGTGACCTCAAACCGTACGTGAACAACCACGGCGACATTAGCCAAGGAGTATTCCACCTGTGGTGTACTGGTGGAACAAGGGTACTGCACTGTGGCAGAGAAGGGTCACAACACATGCAAGACGTTCGTAATTGAATAGAACCGCCAACCGGATATGGGTCCGTCACTGATTATGGTCCCCCCGGAAACATTTCCGTTGTCATTACTTGCAGTTTGTTTCCCTATTTGCTCGTGTTGTGAAATCAATGCAGGTATTTTCTGAGTTTGCAGGTGTTTTTCCGAATTTGCAGGTGTTTTGGAATTTGCAGCACACGTGTTGTGTAACCGATGAGTGTTTTCTGAATTTGCAGGTGTTTTCTGTATATGCAGGTGTTGTGGCATTAGTGTTATGACTCTTCTCGGCCACCGTAGTACTGCAGGTGGTAAGTGGGATTTTGTTCTTTAAATACACATTTTCTATAATAGAAAAAAACAACATAAACATGATTTTCTTAAAAATAATAAATATTGGTATTATTAAAAAAAAAAAAAGTCACTTGGTGCATTCCATCATACGTTTAAGTGTAATGTTTTCAATTGATGTTTTGTGTTAATTTGTGTTTGCTACTGGCCATGGCCTAAAGGGGCGCTGGCACTCTTTACCAAGCCACTGCATGTGTATTTCACATTTCTTTATAATTTGCATATGCAGTGGTCCGCGAAAGGTATTGATGCCAATTTAGGGCTCCACCTAAAGTCAAAGGTGTGAACCAGTGTATTAGTTAACTCAATGATACAAGAAGTGGATCTGAATCATGAATTGGCAGCGAATCCACAAAGTGCCTCATGCATGTGTTCTTCAGGGTAGTTTGGTCCCCAGCCAGTGGCGGTCTCAACATAGAGGCATAGGTAGGCGGCCGCTTGGGGCCTCCATAGTAGTAGAGTCTCTCTCTCTCGATATCGGGTTCCAACGTGACTACTAGTTTGTGTAGTGCTACACTTTGTGTGTTCTCTGCTTTCCATCTTCATTTTGGAGTAAAGAAGTGTATACCGGGTTTAAATGGGAAGATTTTTTTTCCCATCTCCAACCTTTACTTCCGCGTGGATTAGCTTTACGTGCCTATCCACCATTCAGTCTGTACATTTTTTTTCTCCGTTCTCTTTTAACGACTCGTGTTCTTAAGGCACGCATAGGGAGCAAATGGGGCTAGTAAACACCAGGCATTACATTTTAATGAGATCAGAAAATGTCCTGAAAAATAGATGCCGATGATATGGCTATATATGATGACAGTGGAGGCACATAGCATAATAAATACTGTGTGTTCTACAGCTCCTACCTTGTTCTCCCCGCCGGGCATCGCCTCGTAGATATCCTTGAGCTTGGCATAGTGCGGGCGCAGGAACTTGAGGGGCTTGGGCACAGAGGTCATGGAGGTGGTGGAGGAGCGGATCTGTCTGCGGAGCTCCTCCAGCGCCGCGTGGTGTAGGGTCGCGTCCTCATCCTGTCCAGGTCAGGAAGAGCATTAGGACTTCTTATTTTCCACCACTGAAATGCAACATGACCAACCACACGCTCCACAGCATAGAACGAGTGAATGTGGTGAGTGCATCATTTCCTTTTGAGTGAGACACTGTTGGTGTATTTGATTATTTAATGTGATGTGTATCCTGGTCAGAGTATACGTACACCCAACCTCTCGACCAGCAGCTCCAAATCCTCTTGCAGCTGCTTGTCTTCCTCAGACTGTAGAAAGAGCGTTCAAGGAAAAGAATCAACACAAAACACGCCAGTTTAATGAGGTTCAACAGCTAGTTCAACACATTGAGATAGTAGCTTATACATGGCTAACACACACTGTAATCATGTAAACGGGTCAATGGATTAAAAACGTATCACTGAATGCACATGTCTGTCTGTCTGTGTGTGTGTGTGTGTGTGTGTGTGTGTGTGTGTGTGTGTGTGTCATTTCAGATAGCATCCCGCTAGCCGGCTAGCGGCTAACTAGCTCTGAGCTAACGGGAGGACTGAGCCAGTGAGAGGGCATTAAAGACACTAAAAGCAGTATTTAAGAGGTCGGAGATGACTACGCCCAGACCTCACAGAGACCACCACTCCACGGGTGGTAGATGGTCCGTGAGGGGACACCGTGGGGAGAGGACCCCGGCCTAAAGTGTCGGCAGGCGGCAGTGACTCAGGAGAAACACCGCTAGCATGAGGAGACCTCCGCGACTCACCAGCTCCTTCTCCTCCTTCTTCTCCTTGTCCTTGTCCTTCCCGGCGAGCTTCTCCCCCTTCTCCCCCTTCTCCTTCTCCTTCTCCTCGGTCTTCTCGATCTGTTTCTTCTCTTTGTTTTTGGCCTCCTCCATGGCTGCTGTTGTGTTAACTGTGGGCTGCTGAGGGACTATGGAGGACCGAGGGGGAGGACTTCTTCAGGTCCAGGAGTTGAGTGGTCGGTTCCTCTCTACCGCCACCTAGCGGCCAGCACTTTGTATTTGTTATTATTATTCCGGCGAAAGTCACATGATACTATGGGAAATCACATGCTTCGGTGTTATTTACTCTGAGTTCCCCACACAGGTTCAGCATGGCGTTGCACATAGGGTCTTTCATGAGTAAAGTCATAGCCATCCTCTTCATCTCTGCTGTGTGTGAAGGGCACCGCCTGAGACGGTTCGGATCGTTTACTACTCGATGGCAAGAAACACGCAACGAGACGGTGGTGGAGGATCAGTGGTTCATTCAGAAACTAGATCACTTCAACGGTGCAGACAGCCGGACGTGGAAGCAGGTGTGTGTGTGTGTGTGTGTGTGTGTGTGTGTGTGTGTGTGTGTGTGTGTGTGTGTGTGTGTGTGTGTGTGTGTGTGTGTGTGTGTGTGTGTGTGTGTGTGTGTGTGTGTGTGTGTGTGTGTGTGTGTGTGTGTGTGTGTGTGTGTGTGTGTGGGGGGGGGTCCTGATGAAGTTTTACTAGCAGGCGGCTAGGATGATATACATTTGTAATGTCATGCCATAGGTTATTATTTATCATGTTGCCTAATAACGGCTTAGTATTAATTTAATATTAGCTTGCTTCAAATCAGTAGCCTGCTGTTGCAATATTAGCCAACCATACACTTTCCTTTACCTTAATAACCAAGGCCTCATCATTTGAAAGTGTAGCCTATTGCCTGCTCTTGCTCTGGGTTGTCTCTGTTCGTTTTAGCAACGATAACGGAGGTAGTTAAGAATGGGGTTTCATCTTGTGTGTTTAAACGTTTGTGCTCATCTTTCTTAGAAAATAAGTTAGTCAGAACCTGACTTCCTCAATATTGTCTTCCTTCCCTGTCTTTCTTCACCTTCCTCTTCTGAGAGCCAGACTTCAATTCATTTAACTGTGGCTGTGACATATCGCAGCATCTCCATCCAGATAAAAGTCTCACCGTAAGGTGCGATTCGCGGTGAAATCAGCTGTTTGGACTGAACCATTTCGCACTTTTTGAAAGGGGTGTTCACAGAGTAGTCACAGCAGTCTTTACTTTTAATAATAATATACCAATTTATTAAACGAATACTCTAAGCTTGCATTTAGATCAGTATTCATCATGACATTTAGTTATGTTATTAAACTATTTGAACAACAATCAAAAAATACTTCACATTTCCCGTTGGGCCCCCTCTGCCTTGGGCCACCCCTAGTCCGTCGGCTGTGTGTGTGTGTGTGTGTGTGTGTGTGTGTGTGTGTGTGTGTGTGTGTGTGTGTGTGTGTGTGTGTGTGTGTGTGTGTGTGTGTGTGTGTGTGTGTGTGTGTGTGTGTGTGTGTGTGTGTGTGTGTGTGTGTGTGCGCGTGCGCGGGCCGGCCCGAGGCATAAGCGGCTGCTTTTTTTAAATTCAAGTTCAGTAACCCACACTCAGTGTTTCACTTCAAATATGAGAGTTTAGAATAGATTTGTGATTTCAGTACCCCCTGAGGTTAAAAAGACACTGGTTTGGGGTAAATAACAACAATATTAATACAGGGGTGGATGACTCTGTCAATGGGGCCCCAGATCAAATACAGAATGTGGTATGTCTTAGTAGGGCTTCCTTAATCATACAAAATGGGTTATGGGTTGATGTCTGAATGGGGCCCCTCCAGAAGCACCAGAATACAGGAGATCACATCTACCAAATTCAACATTTTCTGGGGGAGGACCCCCAGACCCGCCCCACTCACCCATTTACACCCACTTTTGCACAAATTGGAAGAGGGGGTCTTTATGCCGTTTGTGTCAATAATCATCAAGCACAGATGACTCTGTATGGTGGGAGGGGGGGGGCACAAAAAATGGCCATACTATATAATGATGTATTGCCTGTTTAGTTAATAATACAGAACATAAGGATTTTTTAAAAGATGAATCGCATACTAAAGTGAAATCCCAATATTGGTCTAAATAATCGGAATTCGATTATTTCCCCAAATCGTTCAGCCCCCGTATGGTTATCTGATTATTTTTTGGATTGTTTTGCACAGTTGATATTTGAGGTATATCTATTATTGTTGACGTTGTCTACATAGCATTTATTAATTTATGTTTTTCCCGTTATGTGGTTGAGTCCATCTGGGGGGATATGAGTCAAAAGGCATTTTGACACTGCCAAAACCGAGGGGGTCAAATCCCCCTTCGTAAAGGAGCCGGCTTTCCTGGTTCACTGGAGGAGGCGGGGCTACGCACAGAGAGTAGACCTCTTTAGAAGAATTTGCATACTACGAATGTTTTAATTTTTTTTATTATTCAAGCCACTCAAGAATGAGTAAACATCTGAGTGTAGGCTACAAACGCGAATAACTATTTACAAGCAAAACACCAACATATTCTTTATTTTGCTGACCACTTGTTTTCTATCCAGACAAAAGCCTCATAAGGACAGTTCCTCTGCGTCTTTCTCGTAGATCGCACCATCTTTCCCCGTCTTTGTTTAATGCGACTGCATCACCTTCTCTCCCATGATGGTCAGCAGCTCGTGGATTTCACCGTCTCTCCAGTTAGAACGACTCATGTTGACATCGCTGCGTTGTCTCTGTTGTAGAGACAACAGCAACACCTCAAAACGGCTTCTAACAGCTAATTACACTCACACCTGGTGGTAGAATATGTCACCTTTTTAACACAAAAAAATTGTATATTAAACCGCAAACACAATATTGGTAGAAATAATCGCAATTCGATTATTTCCCCAAATTATTCAGCCCTACTAAGCAAATCCAATGTTGTACATTGCCTGTGTTTTTGCTCCAACAACATTTCATTGTTATTGTTTTTCTGTAACAATGACAAAATAAAACTGAACTGAACTATGTTTTAAAATGCTCTAATACTTATGTATGTCGTGCTCAGAGCCCTCAGTTTGCAGCATGTGTGCACGTATAGAAATAGAGACGAGTAACAAGAGAATGACAATTCAAATTTGGTGGTGACTTTTCTGTGATAGCTCCAAGACAGTAGGCGTGCATGTCCATGGTCACTCTTCAAGAAGTTTAGATTTGGACGAGTATTTAAAAAGTGAGAGTTTATGGATTCAACCCACAGCCCCCCCCCCTTGTGGTTTCCCCCCAGAGGTACTTTGTTAAGGAGCAGTTCTACCGGGACGGAGGGCCTGTGTTCCTGATGATCGGGGGAGAAGGCCCCGCCAACCCAGCGTGGATGGAGAACGGCACCTGGCTGCTCTACGCCCAGAAGATGGGCGCTTTGTGTTTGATGCTGGAGCACCGCTTCTACGGACAGAGTCACCCCACCACGTACGTATTGTTAGACAATCCCCTAACGATACATCACGATATATGTCTAAGGATGAATACAAAATAACTGAAACGGTAAAGTGCTGGATTTTGGTCTTTATTCACGGCCCAAACTGAGTTTTTCTGTGACTTCACACCCCTAGCGTACGTACCATACCCTCCTGTGTGGTGTGGGTCGTTTGCTCTACATCCTGGTTTATCAAGGTCAAAGTAACACCAGAACCAGCTAGGCAGGCCACTAAAGAGCAGAAGGAGCACTCTAAAATCTACATTCGCTCATCCAGCGGCAGGTGCAGTCAACTCTGGACAGATATCCTCACAGCATTACTCTCCCTAATAGCTGTCGGGTGGTCATGGTATTTCTAACAGATTACACTGATTACAAATAATCACTCTTAAATTTAATCTGCAGCATCTTTAACTTTAGGACAAATGATTAATAATTATATGATGTATACTGTTACTCCTCAACACATACACCTGCAAACACTGACTTTTATAGATCACTGTCTGTGCTCAGTCTGCTGTCTATATGATTGTCCTACTGATGTCTGACGTGCTATGTGCCTGTTATGTGTTGTATGTAAATGTGATGTGAGATGTGCTGCAGAACAGGAACCTGCTGGAAATCAGCTCTTTACTGAGTCAGGCCCGTTTTAAATTGTAACTTTGTTACTTTTAATACTTTCCTGTATAATAAATCTTAAATAAAATAAAATAAATGCTCCTCATACACTTTGCACTCACCACTAGATAGCGCCACTGCACTGTCAAAAGGAATGATGAGGAGACTAGACCCCACTACATGAGGGGCACAGAGCATGGATGGGTTGTAACCGGTGTCCTCCTGCCCGTCTCCCACCAGGGACCTCAGCACAGAGAACCTGGCCTTCCTCAGCAGCCGCCAGGCCCTGGCTGACCTGGCCCACTTCCGCACCGCCGTGGGGACCGCCCGGGGCCTGACCAAGAGCCTGTGGGTGGCGTTTGGGGGCTCGTACCCGGGCTCGCTTGCCGCCTGGTTCCGGCTGAAGTACCCTCATCTGGTCCACGCCTCTGTGGCCACCAGCGCACCTGTCCACGCCACCGTTAACTTCCCAGGTAGGACTCGGAGCGCGAATATTGTGTAAAAGTTCATTTATTTCAGTAATTCAACTTAAAAGGTGAAACCAATATATTATATAGACTCATTAAATGCAAACTGAGATATTTCATGCCTTTATTTGTTATAATTTTGATGATTATGGCTTAGAGCTTATGAAAACCCCAAATTCTGAATCTCAGAAAATTAGAATATTGTAAAAAAGTTTAATATTGTAGTGCTCAGAGTGTCACACTCTAATCAGCTAATAAATCCAAAACACCTGCAAAGGGTTCCTGAGCCTTTGAATGGTCTCAAAGTGCTGTATCAAAGCACATTAATATAAAGTTAAGTGGAAGAGAAAAGTGTGGAAGAAAAAGGTGCACAAGCAGCAGGGATGACCGCAGCCTGGAGAGGATTGTCAGCAAAAGGACATTCAAAAGTGTGGGGGAGCTTCACAAGAAGTGGACTGAGGCTGGAGTTACTGCATCAAGAGCAACCACACACAGATGATCCTGGACATGGGCTTCAAATGTAGTATTCCTCTTGTCAAGCTGCTCCTGAACAGTAAACTAGGTCAGAAGCATTTTACCTGGGCTAAAGGCTTGCTCAGTGGTCCAACCTCCTCTTTTCTGATGAGTACATTTTGCATCCCATTTGGAAACCGAGGTCCCAGAGTCTGAAAAGAGAGGCACACAATCCAAGATGCTTGAAGTCCAGTGTTCCACAGCCTGTGTTGATTTGGGGAGCCATGTCATCTGCTGGTCCACTGTGCTTCATTAAGTCCAGAGTCAACACCGCGGTCTACCAGGACGTTTTAGAGCACTTCATGCTTCCTTCATCAGGACTTGGCACCTGCCCACACTGCCAAAAGAGAAAGATGAGACATGAGACCGAACAATGCAGAGGAGCTGAAGGCTGCTATTGAAGCATCCTGGTCACACCTCAGCAGGGCCATAGGCTGACAGCATCCATACCTGCCGCATTGAGGCAGTGATTCATAGGGTTACAGGGCAAAAGGGCCCAAACCAAGTACTGACTGCATAAGCATGATTAGACTTTTCAGAGGGCCGACATTTCTGTATCTAAAGAACTTTTTTTTTATTGAATTCATGTAATATTAAACATTTTGGAGATTTTGAATTTGGGGTTTTCATAAGCTGTAAGCCACAATCATCAAAATGATAACAAATAAAGGCTTGAAATATCTCACTTTCCATGTAATGAGTCTATATAATATATTGGTTTCACCTTTTAGGTTAAATTACTGAAATAAATTTATAAACTTTATATTCAAGTTTTTTGAGTTTTACCTGTGTATATATAGTATATTATATATAGTTAACAATACTGTTTAACCTGTCATAGTTAATAATATAATATATAGTTAATAATACTGTTTAACCTGTTGTAGTTAATAATATAATATATAGTTAATAATACTGTTTAATTTGTACTTAATAATATAATATATAGTTGATAATACTGTTTAACGTGTCATAGTTAATAATATATAGTTAATAATACAGTTTAACCTGTCATAGTTAATAATATAATATATAGTTAATACAGTTTAACCTGTCATAGAGTTAATAATATAATATATAGTTGATAATACTGTTTAACGTGTCATATAGTTAATTATATAATATATAGTTAATAATATTGTTTAACGTGTCATAGTTAATAATATAAATAATACTGTTTAACCTGTCATAGTTAATAATATAATATATAGTTAATAATACTGTTTAATTTGTACTTAATAATATAATATATAGTTAATAATACTGTTTAACGTGTCATAGTTAATATAATATATAGTTAATAATACTGTTTAACGTGTCATAGAGTTAATAATATAATATATAGTTAATAATACTGTTTAACGTGTCATAGTTAATAATATAATTCATAGTTAATAATACAGTTTAACTTGTCATATAGTTAATTATATAATATATAGTTAATAATATTGTTTAACGTGTCATAGTTAATAATATAATTCATAGTTAATAATACTGTTTAACGTGTCATATAGTTAATTATATAATATATAGTTAATAATACTGTTTAACGTGTCATATAGTTAATTATATAATATATAGTTCTTTATGAAAACATGCAGGAAGCATGCACTTTTATATTCTTTTTATTTTTTTTATTTTTGCATTTTTATGCTTTAATATAGAGTGAGATTGAGAGGAAGGTATGGGAGACAGAGGGGAGGACATGCAGCATGACGATAGGATTTGAACCCCGTTCAGGACGGTGCCTATGTGTATGGGCTCTACCAGCCACCAGGACCCAATATAATGTATAGTAAATAATACAGATTTAATGTGTAATATAGTTAATACTATAATATATAGTTAATCATTTAGTTTTAATGCGTAATATATAATATAATATATAGTTAATAATACGGTTTTAATGTGTAATATAGTTAATAATATAATAAAGTTTTTACAGAAAGGTATGTTTATTAGAATTTCCACATTTAGTTATCTTTGCAATTTCGGCACAGCCATGAAGAATGTTTTTTGTGCAAGGGAAAATGTTCTTGTAAAAGAACATTTTGACGTGGTATCCACTCTATATACACTGTGTAAGATGTGCTTGTGTTGTGCCTCCTGATGTGAGCTCTCTCGCTCTCACTCACTCACACACACACACACACACACACACACACACACACACACACACACACACACACACACACACACACACACACACACACACACACACACACACACACACACACACACACACATTATTTGAAATAAATAAAGTATGCAAAACTAACCTAAAATAATAGATGTGCTCCAAACTGGTTCAACACCGACAATGTGACAGAAGAAGTGGATTTGAGTGTTTGTTTTGCAGTGTATCAACAAAGTTTCAGAGCGTTATTCACATGGACATGAGTGTGGTGGTTACTCTCACACGAATGAATTAACCGAAATACACTACTTTTCTGAGATAACATTACCACCTAAATAGAGGGTCAATCAGGGCTTATTATTTATCTTTGTACGACAGCATATATTGAAACATTTGACTAAATTATAAATATTTTACAGGAAGAGTCATGATTTTTTTTATTTAGTCTTACAAAAAAAAATCCTTGAAATGCAGCCACATCAAACCAGGTGTGATGTGTTTAGTTAAGGATGTTGTGAAGAAACCCAAATGAATCTACATTCTTTTTCCCCAAGCATGGTCTGTCAGAGCCAGAGGCCCAGACCAACCAACCGCTAAGGAGCTTCCTGCTCGCCTGTTGGGCTTCAGGTTGATGTTGTGTTTGGCATTAGACAATGTTTTTCCCAGGAAGTACGCAGACTGGAATGGAGGCAAAACAGCCCTTCATCATGACTGATGTTATCTTATGCTGCCTCCTCACATCCCATCTCTCACTCACTCACACTCACAGTTTTATCCACATTGAGAATTAATTTAGCTAGTAAATGCAGATGAATGGTTCAGACATGGCTTAAAGGTGGAAGAGTGGCTCAATGTCATCATCCAAAGGACAAGGCTTTGATGGTTCTTCAAGGCCTTGGACCTGCTTGGTAGTCTAGACCGGTCTACAGCAGCTAACCAGGTCTGGTCTCTAGACCGGTCTACAGCAGCTAACCAGGTCTGGTCTCTAGACCGGTCTACAGCAGCTAACCAGGTCTGGTCTCTAGACAAGCAGCTAACCAGGCTGCAGTCAAACACCCTTAGCAGGTGGAACAATTTGTACCTTTCTTTGGTTCCTCAGCTCATCAACCCATGTCTTGTCTAATCCCCTTTTATTTTCTTTTGCAGAGTATTTGGAAGTGGTATGGCGTTCCCTGGCCTCTGAGGACCCAGAGTGCCCCCTGCTGGTGAAGAAGGCGTCAGACACCCTGATGGAGCGCCTAAAAGACCCCAAGACATACGACGCCATCACCAAAGACTTCAAGTACTGTGACCCTATGTTCAAAGACCTAGATGTCTAAGTATGCTGGGTAGGGCTGCCCCCGATCAAAGATTTTGCTAGTCGACTAGTAGTCCTTAGTACAAGCCATTAGTCGACTAGTAGTCCTTAGTACAAGCTCTTAGTCGACTAGTAGTCCTTAGTACAAGCCATTAGTCGACCAGTAGTCCTTAGTACAAGCCCTTAGTCGACTAGTAGTCCTTAGTACAAGCCATTAGTCGACTAGTCGTCCTTAGTACAAGCCCTTAGTCGACTAGTAGTCCTTAGTACAAGCCCTTAGTCGACTAGTAGTCCTTAGTACAAGCCCTTAGTCGACTAGTAGTCCTTAGTACAAGCCCTTAGTCGACTAGTAGTCCTTAGTATAAGCCCTTAGTCGACTAGTAGTCCTTAGTACAAGCCCTTAGTCGACTAGTAGTCCTTAGTACAAGCCATTAGTCGACTAGTAGTCCTTAGTACAAGCCCTTAGTCGACTAGTAGTCCTTAGTACAAGCCCTTAGTCGACTAGTAGTCCTTAGTACAAGCTCTTAGTCGACTAGTAGTCCTTAGTACAAGCCATTAGTCGACCAGTAGTCCTTAGTACAAGCCCTTAGTCGACTAGTAGTCCTTAGTACAAGCCCTTAGTCGACTAGTCGTCCTTAGTACAAGCCCTTAGTCGACTAGTAGTCCTTAGTACAAGCCCTTAGTCGACTAGTAGTCCTTAGTACAAGCCCTTAGTCGACTAGTAGTCCTTAGTACAAGCCATTAGTCGACTAGTAGTCCTTAGTACAAGCCCTTAGTCGACTAGTCGTCCTTAGTACAAGCCCTTAGTCGACTAGTAGTCCTTAGTACAAGCCCTTAGTCGACTAGTAGTCCTTAGTACAAGCCCTTAGTCGACTAGTAGTCCTTAGTACAAGCCCTTAGTCGACTAGTAGTCCTTAGTACAAGCCCTTAGTCGACTAGTAGTCCTTAGTACAAGCCATTAGTCGACTAGTAGTCCTTAGTACAAGCCCTTAGTCGACTAGTCGTCCTTAGTACAAGCCCTTAGTCGACTAGTAGTCCTTAGTACAAGCCCTTAGTCGACTAGTAGTCCTTAGTACAAGCCCTTAGTCGACTAGTAGTCCTTAGTACAAGCCCTTAGTCGACTAGTAGTCCTTAGTACAAGCCATTAGTCGACTAGTAGTCCTTAGTACAAGCCCTTAGTTGACTAGTAGTCCTTAGTACAAGCCCTTAGTCGACTAGTAGTCCTTAGTACAAGCCCTTAGTCGACTAGTAGTCCTTAGTACAAGCCATTAGTCGACTAGTAGTCCTTAGTACAAGCCATTAGTCGACTAGTCGTCGCGCGTTTATGATATCATTTTTTTTATTTTTTTGGGGCATCAGAAAACGGTTTGAGTTCCAGGGCTGAGGAAGAATGTTATAAGTAACATTGTTAACACTGTGCTACATCACTGAGAAATACCAAACCGTAATAATGAGCCTTTAAAATAATACATTTACAAGCGCACGCACGAAGCAAAGCGGTATTGGTTCTGGATGTGTCGGAACAACCAGCAAGGAGACTGAACATTTACTCAATTGATTTCCAAAACGGAGCCTTCTGTGTGCTCCTCTTCATCAGCAGCCATCATACCTCTGCTGCTTCTCCCTTTTCTCCTTTGGTGCGGGCCGGGCTCACGTTCCTCTGTACTGCTGCCACCATCCTCTCTCTGAGCAGCTTCAGCTGGAGATCAACTCTCAGCCAGATCCCACACGTCAATATCATAATTAGTTTGATTTGATGAGTATGATTTGATGGAATTAAAAAAATATATATATATATATATATATTTAATTATATATATTTATTTTTGCGACTAACCGACCAATAAAAACTTGGTCAACTGAGACTCTTCTGATCGACTAATGTTTGGTTGACTATTAGTGGTCAGCCCTAATGCTGGGGCACTAAGGGGACCTTAAAGTCCCTTTGTGGATGGCTCAGGGCACTAAGGGGACCTTAAAGTCCCTTTGAGGATGGCTCAGGGCACTAAGGGGACCTTAAAGTCCCTTTGTGGATGGCTCAGGGCACTAAGGGGACCTTAAAGTCCCTTTGTGGATGGAAACGTGACGTGCCCTGAACCAAACCCAGCGGTGCCGCGCTGAGTCGTGGCGAGTTGAGCTGGTACTGTCAGTGGAAAAGCGGCATAAGGGGACCTTAATGTGGAAGAGATGCTGGTGCTTCAGTAAACAGACGGTTTATTAATCTAGGATGTTCAAGACCAACACTGAGCCAAATTGAGAAGGAAAGTGTGAAAGAAGTTAAGAAACGATGCTGAAGTCTCATTGGACGGTCAGACCTTGTTCCTTATGCCCCCGTGGGGCCGCTGCGGTGTTTCCAGGCCCAGTTCCAGAGCTCACAGCAGGCTCACACACACCCTCTGTGAGATCAACACACACACTGCACACACTCTTCATCCATTCATAATCCTCATCCTTTATTTTGGCATTTCATTCATATTGACAATGTGACTCATTCTCCAAAAAGCTATGAACATGTAGGTTATGTCTGGGTTATATGCCCAGTTATTCAGTTATATCAGTTATGTCCAGTTATAAGACGCTGGGCCTTGTTGGTTTCTGCTAATTCCTGCTGTTATTCGGGGCATCCAGTTCTACAGTGAGATTATAGAGTGAGGACGCTAAATTCCCGGTCATTATTTTGGTCTGGTAAAGCGAGGAGCTGATGATGTCACTGGCTCTGAGTCTGGGCCGACCAAACCAAACCTCTCGCTCTGCACCACGCACGCACACACACACACACACACACACACACACACACACACACACACACACACACACACACACACACACACACACACACACACACACACACACACACACACACACAAAACCAGTGATACACTCCTTCTAACCACAGGACACAGATAAAACCTCCCTGGTATTTAAAGTGTTTACCTCCCTGGCATCATTCATGTTCCTCAATTATGGAACTTTCCTCTTGTCCTTTTCTGCTGCTGTTCCCCTCCCTCCCTCCCTCCCTCCCTCCCTCCCTCCCTCCCTCCCTGCTGGCCTATTCTCTGAGCTCCCCCTGTAATCCATTTAGGTTTCTTCTATTCCCATGTGTACCATGTGCCCCGCTACCTGTCCCCTCCTCCTCCACCGACCCGCTCCGCTCTGTCTCCTCCCAGCCTGTGCTCGGCGCTGAGCCTGCGGACAGAGATGGACTCGGCCTACTTCCTGGAAACGCTGGCGGGCAACTTCATGGATGTGGTGCAGTACAACCAGGACAACCGGCAGTTTGAGGTGGGCACAGCGCGGGCACAGCGCTGGCACCAGGCGCTCCGTGGGGGGGGGGGGCGTCCATAGACGTCCATTCAAACTGGGCTGAACCGAAAATGATTATTATTATTATATTCCCATTGTTGGACTGATGAAATAGAAAAGATGGATGGATCACACAAACTGAAAAGAAACTTAAACTTAAAAATGTGAAACTTAAAAATACCTTACCCACTTCAATTATACCCACACCACTCACCCCCTTAATACCTAGTGCACAATAGAAGAAGCACTGTGCGCTCCTGGCCCCCCTGTTTGGCATGTGAGCAGCCGTGGTCCTTCACAGGGTGTGTCTGTGTGTGTGATCTGGCACCGCTGCTGTATTGAAAGGGGAAACTGCCACAAAAGCACCCCCCCCCCCCCCCCCCCCCCCAGTATTAGTATTAGGACACTTTGTTGACATGCTGTTGTATTGTATTGGAGCACCAGGGGCGTTTGGCTGGTGGGCAGACATAGAGGTATGTTTATGGTCGGCATAGGGACCACAGGGCAGACATGCAGTCTGAACTCTGGGGTTTGTACCAGCGTCAGACTGCACAGAGACGGCTAAAGAATAAACCTCAATTAACAGGCTCTGTGGATACGGGATGAACATAGCTGCTGAGAATACTGTATATGTACCATTGCAATACATTAGTTAGCTGACTGGGACGGGCAGGGCAAGACCCCTCTCCTGCATGATATGAAAGGAATGATGCCTTCATTAGGTAGGGCCAGGGATATGCTCGGGTATAATGTTTGAAGCAGATAGAGCCCCCATTGTACTCTGTTGAGAGCCGAGGAGAGGGGTGGGCTGCTGACTAGTTTTGCTGGTCTGTAGCCTTCTAGGTGAATGGTATGTTTAGGGCCACTGGATCATTGATGGCCAGGCTAGGTTCAAATGAATCAGGTTGATGGGGAATGTTTGGTTTTGGTTTTACTCCATCGTCTTCCTGTTCTTACCCCCTAATTAATTGAAGGGACTACATTTGAAAGTAGTTTTCTATTGTGATTGTGATTCACATATCTCCATCACCCACCCACTTCTCCTCTTCAGTCCCTTTCACAGAGCCCCCAGCCAGCGCTGGTGCCTGCAGGCTGCGTGAGTCCCATTACCAATGAGCCGCTGTGAAGCGCCACAAAAGCCCCCTTGGTCTCAGGTTTCCTGTCGCCCCCCCCCCCCCAGTGCTTCTAAGGGAAGCAGAGGAGAGGGTGCAGACGCATGGCCCTAGCAGGGGCACAGGGCAGAGGCACTTTATGTGCATTCCTCTACCCCTGCATCATGACACCGTCCTCGGACTCGCAAGTTCATTGTGTTTCCCTCCACAGATCCGTCTGGTCTCGAGCCACAGTCTAATACCTTCCAGAAGGAAAACATGATAGGACCAATCAGCGCTTGGGGGAGGGGCTTTACGAACCAGGAGCGTCTCACGAGGATACTTCCACTTCCATCCACATGAAATTATAAAATCGAACAATTCCAAAATAGTGCCACTTTGGGAACTATCCAGACATTTGGATGGTGTGATGGTAGGAAGCAGAGGTTCGTTAACAGTTGGGTCTTTTGTTCACTAGTGTGAGAAAACAACCATATACTACTGCTAAACGCTCCCATTCCAAGAAGGCATTTACAGCAAATCTCTAGTGGGAATAGCTGTGTATTGGGAGCGGTCCAGTGGGGCACGAGGTGTGGCAGGAGGCCAGTGGGCTCTTTATTGGATGCTGGGGGCAAAATGGAGTGATATATCCATACATTATGTGCACATATATACATATTTCTATATGATGTATGCATATTTTCATTTACAATCCTCCTTAATACCCAGCTCAATATTTGACCTTCTCAACCAAAAGGTGTGGTTTGCTCTGGGTGTGTGTCACCAGAGGGGGGCAGTGGTGAGTGGCCCCCGGTGACCCGTGTCTCTGGGTGTGTGTCACCAGAGGGGGGCAGTGGTGAGTGGCCCCCGGTGACCCGTGTCTCTGGGTGTGTGTCACCAGAGGGGGGCAGTGGTGAGTGGCCCCCGGTGACCCGTGTCTCTGCTGTGTGCTGCAGGGCGTGGTTGGCACCAACATCACCATCAAGGTGCTGTGCAGGGTGATGGCGGACCCCTCTCTGGGGGACCCTTACTCCCGCTACGCCGCCGTGGCCCGGCTCATGATGGACACCTTCTCCGTCAAGTGCCTGGACGCCACCTACTCCAGCTACCAGAGGGACATGAGCAACACGTCGTGGGACGGGCCCGCCGCCGGGGGAGGTGGGTGACGGGGCCCCTCACTGAACCTCAGTGCTGTCGGCGTGGATATGACGTAACCGAGGAAAAGCCCTAGCCTCTCTTTAATGTGATTTCCCGTGGTTACGGTTCCCAGCATTGTTTTAAGTGAAGGGAATGCTGTGGGATCTGCGAGGCATCTGGGACAGAAAGTGGTTTCTCAAAGAAACGTGTTACCCCAAGGATGAGACTGAGGTCAGCTGCATCTCCTCACCTCGTTGAATCCAAAGATGTGGAGAAGGTGGAGAACCCTGTTGAAAACTTTCCTTTGTGCAGGAAATCCATTTAGCCCAGCTATGTAGTAGCTTCTCACTAAGCAGTTGATTCATTTCCCCCAGGATAAATCTAGAGCACCACATCCTGAAAGCAGAGGCGTGGCTGAGCCCACTCTGGGTACATGACTGAGCACTTTTCAACAGGCCTCGTGTCCAGGAAGACTAACCCTGTTTACTAAGAAGACAAACTGTGCAATCATTGAATTACCGCTTTCACTGCTGGGACATGACTGCAGCCCTGAATGACGTCAGTTTCTGAGTTATGAGCAGACACAAAATCCAACAAAGATCTAACCACGACAGGAAGAGCAGATGGTCAAACATTCCCAGAGAAAGTTACAAACGTGACCAGTATGAACTGGCTTCTCCAATGCATACCTCTGCTTGGTATGGCTTCTGCCTTAGAGAGTGTGTGTGTGTGTGTGTGTGTGTGTGTGTGTGTGTTCTCAGGGCGACAGTGGGTGTACCAGACCTGCACTGAGTTTGGATTCTACCAGAGCACCGATTCCCCTAACCAGCCCTTTGGGGGCTTCCCCCTCACGTGAGTGCGTCTGCATCACATCACATCACATCACATCACATCACATCACATCTAAACTGTTCCCACCCTCTAACGACACTGTGG
The DNA here is from genome assembly GCF_964030765.1 of Micromesistius poutassou. NCBI lineage: Eukaryota > Metazoa > Chordata > Actinopteri > Gadiformes > Gadidae > Micromesistius > Micromesistius poutassou. Next base: position 2,014,693 of record NC_140274.1, on the reverse strand, counting down.
CCAGTTGGCTGAACATCCAAAACCATTTACAATGAGGTGAAGGATTGCAGTTCTTAAGAAGCAGGTAGGCTTAGGCTCTTCTTAAAGAAGCCAGGATATCAGTTCTGTAGCTACAACTCTGCAGAGTCCTAACTCCTAATAGAAAGGACAAGTTGTGTGTGCTCAGAGCCCTGAAATCTGCCCTGACCTCCTCAGATACCACGTGGAGCAGTGTGCCCAGTTCTACAACGTCAGCGCAGAGACGCTGGCCGAGGCCGTGGCTCAGACCAACGAGTGCTACGGAGGCTACGACATCCGCACCAGCAGAATAGTGTTCCCAAACGGGGCCATCGACCCCTGGCACGCCCTGGGGGTCACCCAGGACATCAGCCTTGAGCTCCCGGCCATCCTCATCCAAGGTAGAGACACCGGGGGCTGGGCATGAATTAAAGATAGGACGCATGATAATACTCGGTCATCAACATGTTTAAAGTGATTTTACAGGATCTAAAAAATGTAAAATAACAAACATATCACAGAGGGGTGGATCCACTACATACCTGTCGAAAAAAAAAGTCAATGTTAGAAAAATATCCAAAAGTATATTAATATACATCTCAAAGTAAGCTTAGTTTAAGTAGGAAATGCAGTGGTTAGCACCAATGGGGGGTGGTTAGCACCAATGGGGGGTGGTTAGCACCAATAGGGGGGTGGTTAGCACCAATAGACCTCTGAAGACCTCTGAAGAATAAGTCCTAGAATAAGTAAAAGCTGCGTCATGTTTTGAACTGCACACTTTTTCCATCTAGTTCATCTAGTGTCTGGCTTGGCCATGGTTGGGGGATCCAACCCTCAAATTGTTGCAAGGAATGAAGGAAATGGAAGTGATGTGAGATTGCAGTGGAACACGATGTTCACCTCCTGACGCTCACCTTAATAACCCCTCACAACAGCATCTGTAGTCAATGATCTATTTCTGTTGTCCGTCACTTTCAAAAATAAGTGGATAACAATAATTTATTTTCTGTGCAATATGCTGTTATTTGGCATTCTGCATAGAGCTATGTATGGATATTTAAGCTCTATGACCACATTCAGGTTACAGAGAGAGATGCATTAGCTGAGCTCTCTCAAGGCCCTGGTTCAGACCTCTCCGTTAGGAAGCCTCAGAATTCAGCTGCTGACTGCCTCTTCTTACTCTTCTCTCTCTCTCTCTCTCTCTCTCTCTCTCTCTCTCTCTCTCTCTCTCTCTCTCTCTCTCTCTCCTCCTTCCTCCTTCCTTTCTCCCCTCTCTCTCCCCTCTCTCCTCCCTCCTCTCTCTCCCCTCTCTCCTCCCTCCTCTCTCTCCCCTCTCTCCTCCCTCCTCTCTCTCCTCCCTCCTCTCTCTCCCCTCTCTCCTCCCTCCTCTCTCTCCCCTCTCTCTCTCTCTCTCTCTCTCTCTCTCCCCTCTCCCCTCCCTCCTCTCTCTCCCCTCTCCCCTCCCTCCTCTCTCTCCCCTCTCTCCTCCCTCCTCTCTCTCCCCTCTCCCCTCCCTCCTCTCTCTCCCCTCTCTCCTCCCTCCTCTCTCTCCCCTCTCTCTCTCCCCTCTCTCCTCCCTCCTCTCTCTCCCCTCTCCCCTCCCTCCTCTCTCTCCCCTCTCTCCTCCCTCCTCTCTCTCCCCTCTCTCTCTCCCCTCTCTCCTCCCTCCTCTCTCTCCCCTCTCTCTCTGGATGCCAGGGACCGCCCACTGTGCCAACATGTACCCAGCAAGAAGCCAGGACCTCCCCCAGCTGGCTCAGGCCCGGGACCATATCGGTGTGCTGCTCCAACATTGGCTGAAGCAGTGACAGACAGGTCCCCCGACCAACCATGAATCAAAACATCTTTGGAAAATTTCTTTTTTTTTTAAATGCTTTTCATTCAAGTGCTGAGCTGAGCTTTAAGTGTGTCAGTATTAACGGGTCAGCTTATTTTAATGTTTACACCTTGAGTTCTATTTTTATCCATCTTTTACAATGTGAATTTTCAATAAAGGTTCTCCTTTGCACTGAGAGCGAATGGAGAAGTAGCTCTGGAGAGAATGTCGAGTTAGGAAATGACGGAATGTCTTGTCAGTGACGATAACGAGTCAAATTGAGGAACTGTTAGGGATCCTGTTGTTGTGGTTGTCTCAGTGTGTGTGTATGAACCGTTCGTGGCGTTTGTGAGCTCACTGAAACCCTGGATGAGCTGCCCAGAGGACGGGTTCTCTGCAGCGCCATACTGCCCGTGGTCTGCTGGACAGGAAACAAGATGGTATCGCTACAGGAAGCCTGGAGGCGCTCTCCCTGACGTGCGTCATGGGTTTGGGCTTCATGTGTGCATGTTACAACAGACCCTTTCACAGAGGCTACTCATCACTCATTTCAAAACTAATCATGGCTGTGCTCTTTGTATGTATTAGGGCACAGGTAGTAGACTGAACTGGTGAAGGTAACGCAGACCCTCTGTGGGAGGGGTCTGTGGTGTGCTGCTGGCCTACGTCACCTACGCATTAGGCCAGAGGCGCCTTCCACGTACACTCTTTAGTACTAGTATTACATGTAGCCTGGAGCTCTTGGTATTGGACTTTATATGTGTCCTCAGGCTCCCTCCATTGTAAGAATGAGTTGTGATACTACTACTCATCACTATGAACTATCATGGTGAAGTAGACCTATCCAAGGTGACTCATCATGTAAACCGGCCAAGCAGGTAAGGCTGAGACATGCTCCTGAGCACTACGGGGGTCCCTCTTACACATTGGGGATTGAAACCACAACATCTTGGCTGAAAGTTTCCTCACTTTGGCAGCCATTGACAAGTTACTATTTTGCTTGTTTTTTGGTCCTTTTTTATAGTATTGTATTATAGCTTTAATGTATGTTACGCACTTCGTGCAGCCTGTCTGAAAATGTCCTATATCAATAGCTACATTAGCCTACTATTAGTACTTTTCAATCAGTTTCTAAAATATTATTCTTCACAATAAACCTGCCCTATGACAACCATCAGCAGTAGTGTGTGAGTAGTGTTTTCATGCGTTAGCGATCACTGGCCACTTGTTTACACCGGGAGGGACGACTCTTGGTGTTGATCTAATCAAGTGGCCGCTGATCCTCACGCATGTTCCTTGACTGGTTGCAGAGGGCGGAGTTCAGCTCTTCTAAGAGTGAAGCGCTGCATGTGTGCTCAGTACAGAGTAAAGCCCTGTGCTGTGTGCATGCGTTCGGTACCCACAGTAAAGCTCTACATGTGTGCGTTCCCAACCAGCCACGACAAGGGAACTGCTCGCTCAATACACGCTCTCTCCAGGTAAGAACCGTTATAAACCGTCGTTTACATATCGATCACTCTCTTGCATATCAAACGCGGTGACTGAGCGGAGGAGTCGGAGCTGGACAGTGTTGGGTTTAAGGGTGAGTGGATCATCGCGATACGGGGGTTAGACTCAGCAGCAGGTCAGCCTAGGTGTTCGTTGATTGCAAACACTTCAATAGTTTTTAGTTGTAGCCTATGCTGCGAAGGTTTTATTTATTAACTTTTTATTTTTATCATTTGGCTTTTTATTAAATCATTTCACATTTATACGTTTTATTTGTACTTCCCACCGAATCCCCTCAGTCTCGCCACAACGTGGTCTTTGATTAATTCTCATTAGGCTACATTAGATATCATGCATTGGTCTCCCTGTGCGGTCCAGCGTTTCTCCGACCAACATGGTGTAATATTGTATTGTATAGCCTACCATGTGTTGTATATTTTAGTCCTGGTGAAAGAAAAGTGAAGTTTACAGTCTTCCCCATCTGAAGAATAAGTCCTGTTCGTAGAGTCTAAGCATTGGTATTGTGGTAAACAGAAGAAGCAGTGGGTTAAACCACAGGGTGTAAGCATATATGACCGGCTGGGTTTAGTTTCTCATGTTTTGTATGAAAACGCGACTTTCTGTTTATTTCTGTTTAACGCAATTGTTTTTCAATAGTTATGTGTTGTATTATAGGCTCTTGTATTATAGGCATGCCTGTGCCCGGCGGCCATAAAGGTGAATCATGTGTTTACAGAATGTGAGTTAGTTACAGCAACAGGAAGCTGTAGGTGAAGTGTTTTTACTGCGTCATCTTGCCATGCCAAGAGTGAAGTGACAGTCATGACACTGTACATCTCTCTAGACCGTCACATTCTTTCCTTTTTTTAAACCTCTTCATTCTCTCAAGTGAAATTGTATTTAATAATAAGTACATCAACACTCCTATTGGTGTCCCTGCCTTAGACCCACTCTGCAAACAGCTGTGTAATCTAGGTCTCCTGCCTGCCTGGTATTGTTAAAGGAATGCTATGTTGGTTGACTAGACTGTGACCTCAATAACCAGAAGATGTTAATGATAGGCCAACAATGGCAGGTGGGAAAGGTAGTTTCTGGGACATATTTGCATTACCTGGAACCTTTTGTGTTTTTTTGCATGCGCATGCACACAAGTGAAAGTAGGTAGTACGAAGATCTATTGACAGCACGTGTAGACGGCTGACTGCATGTCTGCTCCTGTCCAGGTGAACAATATGTGGCCCTGCAGTGTGCTGTTCTCCCTGCTGCTGGTGACCCTGGGGGTCAGCGGGGGGCCCATCTCTCAGGCCCCTAGCTACGGGGAGCGCGGCTCTGACCTGGGGCTGCGGGTCTTCCAGCTGGTGGCCCGTGCCAAGCCCCAAGACAATGTGGTGCTCTCCCCCCATGGGGTGGCCTCCATCCTGGGCATGCTGCTCCCGGGAGCCGAGGGAGAAACACGCAGACAGATCTTCACTGCCCTCCGCTATAAGAAAAATGGTAGCCTGCTTTTAATCCTCCAGGATTCTGGAGTTAAATTGAGTCTTTCTTGGTGTTCTTAGGCCTGTACTGTTGGTTATGCACATCCACAGGAATACCAACACTCTCTACCAGCACACACATGTTAAGGGGTGATATTATTATTTTTTGACTTTTCCCTTTGATTTCAACTAAGACCGTTTTTGAAAGCTGCTGAAATTGTTTTTGCAGAAATGAACATTGTGAGAATAATAAGGTTTATTTTTTATTTTTTAAAACATAGAGGCATGTAACCCTATTCTAGTAGTACCCCAAAATGCAATTATTAACCCTAAAAAAGCATCATATGGGATCTTTAAAGGCCTCATAGGTTCAGAATCAAGTCCTTATTTGAGTTGTAAATGTCCTACACCCTCCAGGGCCTTACAAGATGTTGAAGAAACTCCACAAGACCCTGACGCGGTCCCCCCAGGGGCAGGTGCTCATGGCCAACGCCCTCTTCAGCCAGACCGGCTTCCCTTTGGACCCGGGCTTCATCGCTACCAACAAGGCCAACTTCCAGAGTGAGAACGCTACTGTGGACTTCAGGGACCCCCAGGCAGCCGCAGACCAGATCAACAGCTGGGTCAACAATAAGACTAAGGGTAAGACGAGCAGGGCACACAGACTGATGAACCCTGCCTGTGGTCCACCAGGTCAGGACCGGCGTGTTTCTGACTTGGACATGGACCGTAGTGCAGCATAAGTGTTGCCAAATGGCCTCAGTAAAGCACATGGATTCTCAATTGGTCATTTGGTTAGCAGCCCTATCTTAGTAAAATACCACTCCAATTTCAGATTGTATAGAAGCACTTACAACTGCTACTCATCCTGTAAAACAGAATGTTATAATATTATACAGTATAAAAGTAATCAACCGGGGGAAAAATGTTCAAAATGAACGGGGTTGGTGACATACCAGTGAATATGGTGTGGCCGCTCAGGCTGAGTGTGTCCCTGTCCCCACAGGTCACATCCCCAGCCTGGTCAAGCCAGACATGCTGGACCCCGCGCTGACCCGCCTGCTAGCAGTCAACTCCATCTACTTCAAGGGGATGTGGAAGTCCCGCTTCCAGCCCGGGGACACCAAGATGAGGAGCTTCAGCGGGGGCGACGGCAGGACCCACAAGGTCCACATGATGTCCCAGCTCTCCGTCTACCCCATCGGTCAGCTGGGAGGCGGCTCCCTTTGGGTTGTTTTTGTGTTCGCTCTTGTGAAAATTACACCTCTTAACATGGCTAAATCGGTGTGCCAGAGAGTGTATATAGGGAGCATAATGACTGACTTTAACACAAACAAGAAAATAACTTGACCCGCTTTGTATTGTAATTAAATATGATTCAGTTGCCTCAGTTTTATGGAAAATGGAAAATCGGTTGTTTTTGCAATGAAGAATCTTTCCAACATCGATGACTGTTTTCATGTTTCCTACGGTCTGGTCTTACTGGTGTTGTAGAGATGCCAGACCTCTGGAATACTATTCAGCCCAGTGTGAAATGAGACGCTGCAGCGGTCAGTGCTCTATTTTTAGTCTGGATCACTCTATAATATGGCAGCACTGCTTCACACAGACTCCGCTGAGCAGCAGCACAGGCTCCAGAGGGCTATGCTGGGTTTATAATATTTGCCAGCCATCTAACGTAGAGGTGTTCTGCAGGGGGGGTGATTACTTAAAGAGTCATTACAGCAACAGTGTCTGACCGTATGTTGTCAACGTGGTCCTTCCTCCCCAGGCCAGGCCAGCACGCCCCAGGGCCTGAAGTACAAGGTGGTGGAGCTGCCGTATCACGGCAACACAGCCTCCATGCTGATCGTCCTGCCCTCAGATGAAGACACGCCCCTCTCTGAGGTGATCCCCCACATCAGCATGGCCACGGTCCACAGCTGGGCACCGCTCATGCACCAGAGGAAGGTCCGCCTGTTCATCCCCAAGTAAGACCCGGGCCGCTGCTGACTCTGTGTAGCAGGAGTGGATTCAGGGGATCAGGTCAACCACATGATGCACTGATGTTGATGGGCAGGCACCCAGAGGCTCGGGGCAGAGTGTGTTGGTTCTGATTGCTCTTGTGTGTGTATAAGCTACAGTAAAGCAGCTCTCGCTGTTGGCAGTCTGTTTAAAGGGGTGACATCATGCTTTTCGACTTTTCCCTTTGCTTTAGACTGTTCTGGTACGTATGTATACATGTTTTACGTCCTCCCCAGGGGGAGTATTGGCGCCCATGGAGAACGCCCCTCAATAAGTGTGTGTAATGGCTTATTTGTGCTCAAACTTTCCTCCCGTAACAGTGTGACGTCAGACTGGGCGGGGCAGTGGTCGCGCCTCCCGGCTATCTGCAATGTTTACAACTTCTCGGGGGTGTGAATTTGTTGACATACGTGCAAAGCGTTCTGATGTTTTGATGAAATTAAGTGTGAGAATGATGAGGGGTATTTCTAATATACAGCCATGTAACCCTATTCTTGTAGTACCCCAAAATGGAATTATTAACCCTAAAAAAAGCATGATATGGGATCTTTAATATACACCGCTTCAGTATCATATATGTTATAAAATGTATTGTAACTCTCTTGCCTGATGTTAATCTTCTCATCCTGAAACCCCAACTGTGTTGAGTCAGTAATTCGGTAATGATTTCAAAGAGGTTGGAAATATTTCAACCTACAATTGCCATTTTGGTTAAAAGGTTTAATTAAAGTCACTATTAAAAAAGCAGCTTGCGGTACAAAGTGACCAGTGAGCCTGGCCCGTGTTGATACATAACCTAACTCTCCTGTGCCTGGCCCGTGTTGATACATAACCTAACGCTCCTGTGCCTGGCCCGTGTTGATACATAACCTAACGCTCCTGTGCCTGGCCCGTGTTGATACATAACCTAACGCTCCTGTGCCTGGCCCGTGTTCGATACATAACCTAACGCTCCTGTGCCTGGCCCGTGTTGATACATAACCTAACGCTCCTGTGCCCAGGTTCACGGCAGAGGCCGAGGTAGACCTGAAGGCCCCGCTCTCAGCCCTTGGACTCACAGACATGTTCACTGACGGCAAGGCTGACTTCAGACACCTCAGTGAGTAGAAACAAGTCACCAACGGCACCTCAGGGGAAACGCATTTTGGAATGGATCCTGCCCAGCTGACAACTGGAAATCAAATGGTTCCCCGTTGTGTTTCCTCTTTTGGTCACTTCACTGCTGTGAGTGGAGTGTAGCACCCCTGTGTGGTCCAACAGCGTCACTCCACACGGTTGACTGTGGTTGCTCCTTCCTCAGGCCCTGAGCCTGTGCATGTGTCTGCAGCCCTGCAGAAGGCTAAGATCGAGGTGAACGAGGATGGGACCCAGGCATCGGCTGCCACCAGTAAGACATAATTCTGGGCTGTTTTTGTCTTTAGTCAAACCTTTGTCATCTTCCTCAGTTATTCTGGCTGATGATAGGCACGTGTGCTTGCAGAGGAGTTGGATTTATCTTGGCTTTTGGTTGTTGTTGATTTCCTCTAAAATGTTAGCCGTTTAACAAGTTGTGTTGGCCTTCACACCACTGGGTATTAAGTGTTAGGCATTATTAAATTAAATAAAATTGTTTTAAAATGGCATACTATCTGTGAGTACCTGGGGGGGGGGGGATAATGATTAAATAAAGCTATAAACCTAATAATAAACTAATAACACTTGATTCTACCTTTTCTGTCTGCCTGGTAGCTGCCATTCTGTTGGCGCGGTCGTCCCCTCCCTGGGTCATTGTGGACCGGCCCTTCCTCTTCCTGGTCCGACACAACCCAACCGGTAAATACTGCCTCTTGTTTCTGCTTCCATTTCCTTAGATGGATGGATATAAGAAGAGTCAAAGAAATAAAAAACAATCAGGACCCATTCTAATTGAGCAGAATCCTGAGGTCTAATACTGCCCGTTTGTACACAGGTACTATTCTCTTTGCAGGCCAGATCAACCAGCCGTGAGTCCACACGTCTATGGCCACGTCCAGAAGGACACAAATCACAACATCAAATGTTTTTGTTTTAATAATGCCTTTGTTACCTTTTTTGTAATGTATAACATACCTTGTTGTGTGTTTTGCAACAACTAAACATTTTCAACTGTTTTAATTTTTTTGCTACTATTTTTGAATTCTTATTTTTTGTGCTGAAAATCAAATAATGTGTTTTATTGGAAATGGAGTACACCAGTTTATTTAATAGTAAACATTATTCGACGTGGGTCGTATTATTTGTCCTGAAGGTTCATTTTACTTTTTTTTTTTTTTCCAATTTCTTTGAAATGTGTCATATTACTCGTATTCCATAGTAAATACATATTTCTAACAGCTGGCTGTGTTGTCCTTTGTACATCAGCTGTGTCGTTGTCTGGTGGGTGTACTCTGTACTCAAAAGTATTCCAGTGGGATTTCGGATCACGGATTGGATCAAATCTTGGAAATGGGTTTTTCAAAGCAAAAGAGGGATTCCGAACTAAGATCAGATCATGTAATCCGATCTTAAATTTGATCTGGGTCAAACATGCCTTTGGGTTTTCTAAACTTTGAACTCGGTTTGGGATCTATTTGATCCAAAGAAACAGGATTATCCTGATCCCATCGGAAGGGTGGATTCAGTTGGGATTTTTTCGAACCAAATAAATCAGAGGGTTTTCTTAAGTGAATGAGCACAAAATCAATGTTTACTGATGATGTATACATTTCTTACAAACCATTCATCAAGACAGTCACCATGAATATAAAGACAATCTCAAAGCTGTCAGCTGTCAAATAAATGGCACTGTTGCTCACAGCCCTATAATTCTACAGTATATTAACGGCAATGACAACAAAATAAACTCAGTCATTCAGTAGCCTAGTTACAAGTCATTTCTCACTGCATGTCCAGTGTGTCCTTCATTCAAGAACATTGGCGGCTGTTCTGGTTCTACATCAGGCTCAGGTCCATCAAAATTGTCATCAAGAGGGACATGACGTCTGGTGGCGATGGTATACAGAACAATACAGGCAAGGATGATGTTGCATGCCACCTTGGGTTGTACTCGCAAGTAGTTAAGACATGCAAACCGTCTCTTCAGGACTCCATTTAGGCGTTCAATGGCGTGCCTGCTCAGGCAACTGGAAAAGGGGTCATTAGCCATGGTATGAGTGGAGACGCGCTGTCTCCCAATAGTATGCCGTTTGGTCGGTGGGATTGAAGCTACCTGTAAAGTGCACTCTCAGAATACGTGCATCATGAACAGACCCTGGCCATTTCACAACACAGTTGGTGATTATGAGGTCGGCGTTGACCACAAGTTGGATGTTGATGCTGTGCCTTCCCTTTGACATACTCCCTCTCCCTTTCACATGGTGCTTGGATACGTATGCGTACAATCAATAGCACCAATAGTGCTAGGCATTTTCCATTTGAAAAAACG
>NC_140274.1:1951971-1999471 GCF_964030765.1 Micromesistius poutassou | reverse complement strand
AGAAGGCTAAATTGCTGGCGAACCAAGCTACCGTCTTTAGCCTAGCCTTCTCTCTGAAGGACGCTACAGTGTGTTGCATAGCAACCGCCGTACACTTTGCCGGCAGCCAGGAGGGACTACTTTTTTGTATTCGTTAAAAAAAATGCTTTTCCGACTTTCTAGCTTTTTCAAAATTGAGGGTGTCTATGACTTTCATTTCGCCATATTTACGTAACCGTTTTATAAAAGCAATAGATCACTTCAGTCAGTGATATACGGTCATTATACCACAGTGAAGGGGGTCACCTCCGCTGCGCGTCGGGACGGACAACGCCCCTTAACTGTGGTATAATGAGCGTATAGCACAGCCTGTCGTGATCTATTGCTTAAATATAAAAACGGGTGGTTTAAATCAAGCGATCTGATTGGTTCCCAACTGTTGTATATTGAGCGTATACACACAGCTATGACGCCCGTTCAGTTTACAGAGTTCAGTATCACTCCGCGCCTAACTCTAACTGTTGTTTATGTACATATAAAAGCGATAGCGTAGTTCACTGAAGCCTAAAAAACATGTTGATTGCTGGAGAGGGTGGAAATGTTGTAAAGCAATAGTCTACTACTACTATCGAGTTCGAGTGAACTCTATAGAAGGCTAAATTGCCGGCGAACCAAGCTACCGTCTTTAGCCTAGCCTTCTCTCTGAAGGACGCTACAGTGTGTTGCATAGCAACCGCCGTACACTTTGCCGGCAGCCAGGAGGGACTACTTTTTTGTATTCGTTAAAAAAAATGCTTTTCCGACTTTCTAGCTTTTTCAAAATTGAGGGTGTCTATGACTTTCATTTCGCCATATTTACGTAACCGTTTTATAAAAGCAATAGATCACTTCAGTCAGTGATATACGGTCATTATACCACAGTGAAGGGGGTCACCTCCGCTGCGCGTCGGGACGGACAACGCCCCTTAACTGTGGTATAATGAGCGTATAGCACAGCCTGTCGTGATCTATTGCTTAAATATAAAAACGGGTGGCTTAAATCAAGCGATCTGATTGGTTCCCAACTGTTGTATATTGAGCGTATACACACAGCTATGACGCCCGTTCAGTTTACAGAGTTCAGTATCACTCCGCGCCTAACTCTAACTGTTGTTTATGTATATATAAAAGCGATAGCGTAGTTCACTGAAGCCTAAAAAACATGTTGATTGCTGGAGAGGGTGGAAATGTTGTAAAGCAATAGTCTACTACTACTATCGAGTTCGAGTGAACTCTATAGAAGGCTAAATTGCCGGCGAACCAAGCTACCGTCTTTAGCCTAGCCTTCTCTCTGAAGGACGCTACAGTGTGTTGCATAGCAACCGCCGTACACTTTGCCGGCAGCCAGGAGGGACTACTTTTTTGTATTCGTTAAAAAAAATGCTTTTCCGACTTTCTAGCTTTTTCAAAATTGAGGGTGTCTATGACTTTCATTTCGCCATATTTACGTAACCGTTTTATAAAAGCAATAGATCACTTCAGTCAGTGATATACGGTCATTATACCACAGTGAAGGGGGTCACCTCCGCTGCGCGTCGGGACGGACAACGCCCCTTAACTGTGGTATAATGAGCGTATAGCACAGCCTGTCGTGATCTATTGCTTAAATATAAAAACGGGTGGTTTAAATCAAGCGATCTGATTGGTTCCCAACTGTTGTATATTGAGCGTATACACACAGCTATGACGCCCGTTCAGTTTACAGAGTTCAGTATCACTCCGCGCCTAACTCTAACTGTTGTTTATGTACATATAAAAGCGATAGCGTAGTTCACTGAAGCCTAAAAAACATGTTGATTGCTGGAGAGGGTGGAAATGTTGTAAAGCAATAGTCTACTACTACTATCGAGTTCGAGTGAACTCTATAGAAGGCTAAATTGCCGGCGAACCAAGCTACCGTCTTTAGCCTAGCCTTCTCTCTGAAGGACGCTACAGTGTGTTGCATAGCAACCGCCGTACACTTTGCCGGCAGCCAGGAGGGACTACTTTTTTGTATTCGTTAAAAAAAATGCTTTTCCGACTTTCTAGCTTTTTCAAAATTGAGGGTGTCTATGACTTTCATTTCGCCATATTTACGTAACCGTTTTATAAAAGCAATAGATCACTTCAGTCAGTGATATACGGTCATTATACCACAGTGAAGGGGGTCACCTCCGCTGCGCGTCGGGACGGACAACGCCCCTTAACTGTGGTATAATGAGCGTATAGCACAGCCTGTCGTGATCTATTGCTTAAATATAAAAACGGGTGGCTTAAATCAAGCGATCTGATTGGTTCCCAACTGTTGTATATTGAGCGTATACACACAGCTATGACGCCCGTTCAGTTTACAGAGTTCAGTATCACTCCGCGCCTAACTCTAACTGTTGTTTATGTATATATAAAAGCGATAGCGTAGTTCACTGAAGCCTAAAAAACATGTTGATTGCTGGAGAGGGTGGAAATGTTGTAAAGCAATAGTCTACTACTACTATCGAGTTCGAGTGAACTCTATAGAAGGCTAAATTGCCGGCGAACCAAGCTACCGTCTTTAGCCTAGCCTTCTCTCTGAAGGACGCTACAGTGTGTTGCATAGCAACCGCCGTACACTTTGCCGGCAGCCAGGAGGGACTACTTTTTTGTATTCGTTAAAAAAAATGCTTTTCCGACTTTCTAGCTTTTTCAAAATTGAGGGTGTCTATGACTTTCATTTCGCCATATTTACGTAACCGTTTTATAAAAGCAATAGATCACTTCAGTCAGTGATATACGGTCATTATACCACAGTGAAGGGGGTCACCTCCGCTGCGCGTCGGGACGGACAACGCCCCTTAACTGTGGTATAATGAGCGTATAGCACAGCCTGTCGTGATCTATTGCTTAAATATAAAAACGGGTGGCTTAAATCAAGCGATCTGATTGGTTCCCAACTGTTGTATATTGAGCGTATACACACAGCTATGACGCCCGTTCAGTTTACAGAGTTCAGTATCACTCCGCGCCTAACTTGAACTGTTGTTTATTTATATATAAAAGCGATAGCATAGTTCACTGAAGCCTAAAAACATGTTGATTGATGATGAGGGTGGAAATGTTGTAAAGCAATAGGCACACGGTGAGTGAACTCGATAGGAGGCTAAATTGCCGGTGAACTGAGCTACCGTCTCTAGCCTTCTCTCTGAAGGACGCTACAGTGTGTTGCATAGCAACCGCCGTACACTTTGGCAGGCAGCCAGAAGGGACTACTTTTTGCTTTTCTGACTTTCTCGCTTTTTCAAAATTGAGGGTGTCTATGACTTTCATTTCTCCATACTTACATAGCCATTGTATAAAAGCCACAGTTAAGGGGTTGCCGTCCCTCCACTGCGCATCAGGACGGACAACGCCCCTTAACTGTGGTATAATGAGAACATACCACAGCCTATCGTGATCTATTGCTTAAATATATATATGTGTGTGTGTGTGTGTCCGAACCCACTGCTAATATTCAGCATTGGATCAGTTCAACTCAGCCCAGTGCTGTCATTGTTTCTGACCATCCTGACAGACACACTAGGTGTTGAAGTCAATCCGGTCCGTATGAGTAGGCTAGTCCCGGACCCTGCTGCCCCATCAGTCCGGGACCTCGATGTCCTGCACCTTATGACGGGAAGCAGCTTTCACTAATGTGCAGATCCATATCAATGCCTTATCTGGTGTGGTTCCTCTCCATTAATGCAATCCCCATTTATATTAATGTAAGTAAGACGGTCCTTTTGGTAGCGGGCTGGCGTTAGTACGTCCAATGAGTGGAAAACCTCCGCTCTAAGTCAACGCCGTTCAACAGGAGCCCTCAGACACAGTGTCCATTCATCAGGTCGGCCGCTGGTGCCAACATGGTCTCAAAGCTTTATCAAACCGCCACAAAGCCCAATAGAATAACCGCAACTTAATTGTTCATTTGTTTTCTTTGTTGTGTGTCTTTTTGTACATTATTCTATTCTGCATCCAGCTGTTATTCAGAACGGAGGTTAATTAGAGGAAGTGCTATTTTTACACTATTTTATCACTAATGAATGTTATCTTCACCTAATAGCCAACTTAAATCTTGATGATTACTCCTCCAAAGTGACGTCTAGTAGCTCACATTATTAGTATGACGGCTAGATTTAAGAGATGTAAATGGTTTGCGTTGTTCCAGAACCATCCGAGTATGGCTGAAGCGGGACAGCGGGCAGTACTGGCCCAGCATCTACCACACGGTGTCGTGTAAGTACGCTCCCAGTTACACTGCTCCACAAGCTGTTATTACATCAACATTCATCAACAACGTTGTCTCTAGAATCTATAGAACACTGAGGGGTGATGACTGGTTGTCAATCAATCACACAGGCCGTGTTATTAAGACAATTAACAATCCTCCTCCTTTCTTCACCCAACCAAACCCCATGTCAGCGAAACAGCACTTCTGTTTCTGCTAAAGTCAAGCACGTCTGCCTGCATACATTATTTATGTCTGAAATAAGCATCTTATGCGACTCAGACATATAGAATATTGTGGAATACTTTGAGGGCTGAATGTATGCAGGGGACAGGGTTGTGTATAAACGCTGTTTGCTTTGTGGCCTGGTTAGCTCCATGCTCCTGCATGTCCTACCACCACGACAGTCGACGCATCTTCATTGGCCAGGACAACGGAGGCATTGTGGTGAGTGGCCGTGATCGCTCTCTCTACAGCCTTGTTTGGAAAAGTAAAGCCAGTCAAAATGGTTATTGTTGTTTTAAAGAGGCCCATTGTTACTTTTTGGCTGCCTATAAATGTCAGCGTATCAGAGTAGCTTGGCTTCACTGAGACTCTGTCCTCTTCCCTAGGAGTTCCTTATCTCTGAGGACTTCAACAAGATGAACCACGTGAAGACCTATCCAGGTGAGGCCTCCTCCATGAGTATGTGTGGTTCACTGAGAGACGGAGAGATGCAGAAGATGTTGCCCTCTTTATGTAGTCAAGAGGAGAAGCCATTTCTAGTCTTGTGAGAAATCATCTGGTGCGGTTTCCCAGCATGCCCTGGGCAGTGGCCCATCAGTTCTCTGTTAGGCCACTCTCTCAGGAATCACACACACACTCGCTTCCCCGTGCAAACACAGACTATTTATATAATAGGAGAGGAATATGTTTATATTCACCCAGCCTTTTCTGGTTGCCAGATAGTCCAATTGAATTACTTAAAGGGGGGGATATATTTGTCTAGACTAGTTTTATTTGGAAAAGTACTTCTCCTTGTCACTATCCTGCACATCTTCTATGGTCTATGTAATGAGAGTGCTACTCTTAAGATATTTTTTCCTGTTTACTGAGAAACAGTAGCAGAGACATAGAGGAAGTGAAAATTAAAATAGAGATAAACAAAAACATAGCTAGTAGGGGTGTAACGATACACATTCGTACCGAAATTATTTGATATGGGTTCAACAGTTCGATGCGCGTTTTTATTGATTGTCACACACTCTGACACCCTGACACTGTGTTGTCTTGTCCTGATGTTTTGTGTTGAGGACCACAATGGAAATAAGTCCTGGACTTGATTGTGTTTTTATCCTCAATTGTATTTGATGTAAACTGCTGTACCGAAAAACATACCGAACCGTGACTTAAAAACCGAGGTACGTAGTGAATCGTGACTTTTGTGTATCGCTACACCCCTAGTAGCTAGAAATAAAGTGTTGGTGAAGCGAGGTCCTGTGCTGCAGAAGTGGCAGAGCTCCTAGCAGTGAGCTGGCGGGTTGCACTGTGGAGGAATCCTCCTGAATGGGTTGTTGTCCTGTGTGTACCTCTAAGGGAACGCACTCAACTCTAGTTAACATCAGAATTATCTACTATTACTTTACTTATTGTACAAGTACGCAAAAATACAATTCTTAGGCTTGGTTGCTCAACAGCCACATAGCAGCAACACTACAAGATAAAGTAAATAAAGATAAGGAAAATAAAAATATGTAAAAATGAGTAGCATAGATCACAATAATAAATGGTAATAATAGAGTAAGTAATAATAAGAGAAACTAAAACAGAGGTAGTAAATAATAATAAGTAGCGCGCATTGGTCTCATTCAACACAAGAGACGGGACTCTGGAGTTCTGATTGTCTGTGACTGATGTGTTGCGGTTCAGCCCATCAGAGCCGCGTGTCGGACATGGTGTTCTCCCTGGAGAGTGAGTGGGTGGTGAGCACCGGCCAGGACAAGAGCGTGAGCTGGATGTGCACGGAGAGCGGCAGCATGCTGGGCAGACACTACTTCAGCTCCTGGGCGTCCTGCCTCCAGTATCCTTCTGCTTTCTATTGACTAGGGGCGGGACACAATATCCATAGGGCCATGTATCCTCACCCTTCCTCGTGCGATACGAGAATCGATGGCCCTAAATATTGATCTATTTTTTGATTTCACAATTATTATTATTATCTTATTATTATTCCTGAAGCGTTAGACAAGAAATACCGCCCCAAATATCTCCAACCACTGATCCGGGGTTCAGTCATGGGTGGGGAGTGCTGGAGCAGCAGCTCCAACCCTCACCCTCACCCTAACCCTCACCCTCACCCTCACCCTAACCCTCACCCTAACCCTCACCTTTGGGGCGTGCTGGAGCAGCAGCTCCAGCACGCCCCAAATATTGATATTTTAATTAATAAAACAAGGCGCTGTGAACGGATTTCCCTGCTCCTCGAGGTGGCGCTCAACACATGAATGAAGGAAACTTGAACACAAGTTAGCTAACCAAACCCAGTTTGGACCGTGAATAAAGACCAAAATCCAGCACTTTACAGTTTCACAGTTATTTTGTATTCATCCTTAGACATATATTGTGATGTATCGTTAGGGGATTGTCTAACAATATATCGATTATTGCAGAATCGCTGTATGGCGATGTTACGTGTCTCGGGTCATGTATCGTATCGTATCGTGAGCTACCCGTTTACCCATTAATCATTTCCTGCCATAAACAAAGCTGCGGGCTGGCTCTGCCACTCCTAGCGCTGCTGGGACGCTACATTTCACCTGATGAAGTTCCAAGTGCAATAAAGTCTTTGCTAGCAAGGGAGTTAATACTAGCCACCGGGTAAATCACTGGAGGACGAAGCAGAATGTAAATGTGCTTCTGGGAACTCTCCCGTTCCCTACACGTACGCTGACGGTTACAAGGATTGATGAGAACAAACACTATATTTTAGCCTTGCCAGGTCAGCTACAAACATAGGTGAAAGAGTTAAATCTTGTGGTGGATGTTCAACAGGTCGTGCGTGGTTATGGTGTAGCGTTCTAGAACGCAGTGGAGGGCTGCCAACCAAATGCTTCGTCTTTGTATCACGTTCTACCGTTGAGTCCTTGTGTGAGAGCACCCACCACACTCATGTCCATGTGAACAACGCTCTGAAACTGTGTTGATACACTGCAAAACAAACACTCAAATCCACTTCTTGTGTCACATTGTCGGTTGAACCAGTTTGGAGCACATCTATAATTTTAGGTTAGTTTTGCATACTTTATATGAGAGAGAGAGAGACCGACCTTAACCCAGCCCGTCAGATACGATCAGGAGACACAGCACGCTTTCGTGGGCGACTATTCAGGTCAGATCACCCTGCTGAAGCTGGAGAGACAGACGTACTCCATCATCACCACCCTCAAGGGCCACGAAGGTGAGCCCCACCCACGCCCCACACACGGGCCATCTTAATGGGATTGCGTTACATTTGTGGTTTCTTTTCTCTTTTTTTTGCTTGATCACACACACAACAGACCCCAGGCCAGATGACTGTGATGACTCACAGATTTAAGCGCATGCATGCACACACACACACACACACACACACACACACACACACACACACACACACACACACACACACACACACACACACACACACACACACACACACACACGCCCTGACTGCCAGCTCAACCACTTCATTGATCATGTGTCTCTCTTGGCTCCTCCCATTAGGAGGGCTATTACTGCTGTCCATTGTTACAGCTTCTGGAGCCACAATGGGAAATAATGAATCATCTAAACAACTATTTACATCCTGGCTATCAACACAAGCCCATTGTCATGTCAACGGCATCCCTCAGATAGAAAGTGTGTGTGTGTGTGTGTGTGTGTGTGTGTGTGTGTGTGTGTGTGTGTGTGTGTGTGTGTGTGTGTGTGTGTGTGTGTGTGTGTGTGTGTGTGTGTGTGTGTGTGTGTGTGTGTGTGTGTGTGTGTGTGTGTTGCTGAGGATGCACACGTAATTAAGTACTGCACACTATCCAACAGTTACAGTTCTGCATCGTGTAGGGAAAATATTTTGATTAGGACAATACTGCACTTTGAGGTCGTTTTTGGGTGTGTGAAAAATACTGTAGTTGTTTGTTTTGATGACTTCCTTTGATACCTTATTCATGTGCATAATTATTTTCCTTCATCTTTGGAGACTGCAGTTGTTATTATATTGTAAAGCTGCTGTAAAGAAAGTCATATATATTACATATACATTATTTATATATTACTGATGGTGAGGCTGTTATTTTGATACTCTTATTTATGATAACAGTGTGTGTGTGTGTGTGTGTGTGTGTGTGTGTGTGTGTGTGTGTGTGTGTGTGTGTGTGTGTGTGTGTGTGTGTGTGTGTGTGTGTGTGTGTGTGTGTGTGTGTGTGTGTGTTTTGGTGTCCAAAAGCTTAGCAGCGGCCCTGTGTGTGAGATATTTATTTATACGTTGGGGTGCCTGTGTATATAGATTTTAGTGGCCCCACGCACACCCCATCCACATGCTGCAGACATGTTTCAGTGTATGATTGTGAGGCTGGCTTTACACGACAACGATCTGAACACCAACCTCAAAAGTGGCGTAGCGTTCCCACTTTTCATTCCGCGTTTAGACAAGCGTCTTTGGGTGGAAATCTGTGTGCATACGGTGACGCAAAAGTGTGTGAAATCCGACATGTTTGTTGTGGTTCGCCTGTACTGCACATGGATGTGACGTAAACGCGTACAGGACGAGAGCCAGCGTCAGCAGCTCAGAGCACACTTTTGCGTTGTTAACCCTTTAGACGGAAACGCGACAGTGGAGCGTTTTTAAGATTTCCACTCTGGAGGGTGGGTTCATTAGGTGCCAAGCACGAAGTGCGAGGAACCTCTTGTTTTTTTTGCGTTTTTAAGCCCCGAAAACGCTGTCACCGTCTAAACGAAAGGCACATCTGATAAAATATTTAGTCTGTTTCACCCAGGAGCGTTGTGGTGTAAAGCCAGCCTGAGGTTGTCCTGTGATCAGCACACTGGGCCCGCCCCAGCCATGTGATGCAGCGCTCCCTGCAGCCACCGGGTGGCGCCAAATAACTGCTCCTCCACATCACATCGCTCAATCACTCATCTAACATGTAAAACATCTGTAAATATACTGTAGGAGCTAAAAGGGACAATAGAGGAAGCAGAAAATGGCACCATTTTGTAATTAAACAAACAAAAAATGGTTCCCTCCCTCTCTTCATTTCTCCGCCACTGAGAAGTGTTGCAGTCAGATCACACACCTGTGACGGTGTGTGATCTGACCCAAGTCCTCCCCTCCCCCAGGCAGCATCGGGGCCCTGTGGTGGGACCCGGTGCAGAAGCTGCTCTTCTCAGGGTCCTCCGACCACAGCGTCATCATGTGGGACATCGGCGGGCGCAAGGGGCGCACCCTGCTGCTCCAGGGTCACCAGTAGGTGCACACTACTTACACACACACACCTTGTACGCACACACACACACACACACACACACACACACACACACACACACACACACACACACACACACACACACACACACACACACACACACACACACAGGCAGCGCTCTGGCAGGTGGTCAGGTGGGTGAAGGTTGCTAGGTGCAGTGTGTAGTTCTGAGGCTGAGCTCTGCTTATAGAGTGAGACCCACCTAGGGTTGCAAAATTCCGGGAATTTTCAAAGAAATTTTCCATGGGAATAAACGGGAATTTACAAAATTGAAGTTTGGCTCTTAACAGGGGACTTAAATATAGATGGGGAAGATATATTTAAGCAATAGATCACGACAGGCTGTGGTATGTTCTCATTATACCACAGTTAAGGGGCGTTGTCTGTCCTGATGCGCAGCGGAGGGACGGCGACCATTTTTTTTCATATCCAACCATTTTATGCTTGGATATGATAGATTATATTACCCTCAATTCCCAGTTTATTCCCATAAATTCCCATAATTTTCAAATTTTTAATATTTCCAAAATTCCCGAGCTTAACTTCCCATGGAAATTTACCGGAAATTTTCCACCCCTTTGCAACCCTACACCCACCCAAGTGTTTTCTCTCTTTAACTTCCAGCGGTCCCATGTTGTCTCTAATGCCCCTTTTCCACCGACAGTACCAGCTCAACTCGCCTCCACTCAGCCCGCCTTTTTTTGCGTTTCCATCGCCAAAAAAAGTACCTGGTACCGGGTACTTTTTTTAGTAGCACTTCCGTCGAGGTTCCAAGGGGGGTACGGGGGTGCTAGGTTCCGAGGGGGACACGGATCAGCGTTTCGCTGTGTGTGTCGCTCCTTTCCCGGGGTTAGAGTTAGGCTGCGAGTGGTTGTGTGTGTCCGGAGTGGTTGTGTGTGTCCGGCGTGGTTGTGTGTGTCCGGAGTGGTTGTGTGTGTCCGGAGTGGTTGTGTGTGTCCGGAGTGGTTGTGTGTGCCTGGCGTGGCTGGAGTCCACAGACCCGCTCCCGAGGGGGACACGGATCAGCGCTTCGAGTTTTGCCTCTATCAACGTTACCGTATGACAACAATAGTCGCGCAGTCATTGCGTTTTTTATTTTATTTCCCGTTTCCCGTCATAACCTTTCCCGGGAATCAGGAAATAGTCTTAATCAGATTTCCCGGGAATCCCGTCTCCCAGGATTAAACCCTAATGACGACCAGCCCACGTTGAAGAGGTTCTTTTCTACGACCCGCCCACGTTGAAGAGGTTCTTTTCTACGACCCGCCCACGTTGAAGAGGTTCTTTTCTACGACCCGCCCACGTTGAAGAGGTTCTTTTCTACGACCCGCCCACGTTGAAGAGGTTCTTTTCTACGACCCGCCCACGTTGAAGAGGTTCTTTTCTACGACCCGCCCACGTTGAAGAGGTTCTTTTTCAGATGGAAACGTGACGTGCCCTGAACCAAACCAAGTGGTGCCGCACTAAGTCGTGGCGAGCTGAGCTGGTACTGTCAGTGGAAAAGCCGCCCCCTGTTGGTCGTCCCTCTCTGAATTCTGAGAGTATACCGAGTTCAGTGAGACAAACAAAAACAAAAATGGCTGCGCCCGTAAAGAGATTTATTTTCTTTGTATTTGTACCACGTTGGTCATTTTAATGTTGATTTTAAATGCTCTTACAGACTTGATTACATTGCTCCTTTATTCCGGTCACCAAGTTTTGCATTGTACGGTCTTGCTGTGCGTGCAATACAATGTAAAGTTGTGTTGTCCATTTTCGAGCTGGTTTGCTAAAGAGGCTAATGTAGCTAACAATAACAACGACTAGCCAATGACAGGACACAATCACAAAGACGAACGGGAACGCTATAAGTGCTACGAGACAGGAAATTACGTCACAAGTGCAACTCGGAAGGCTGGTGTCTGAGGCATCTGGAACACTCCATAACATCAGCGCTTACGTCAACACTAGTGTCACCGCTGCCTGAACGTCGTAAAAAGTAGTTCAATACGGCAGGAAAAGACGCCCAATCTGGCAACACTGCCTGCACGTCCTCCGCGCTTTAACCTCAGCGTGAATCAACAAGACTAACTGAAAAAGCCCATATGGAACTTAAACTGATTATGAAAGTGTGAAAACACAGAGATAGCCATCACGTGGTTAAAGAGCTGGACGTTTTGAAAGTTGAATGGTTTCTGTAGCTGAACGTATGCAGAAGCAGTGAACTGCACAGAAAACAGGCAAAGGGAATAAAGACAACTTAAGAAGAACAGTAGATGTGCTTGCAGTAGCAACCACACTAATTAAAAGGAGACGTTGACAAGTACAGTTTCCCCAAAGACAATGACATCCACAAACCAATCCTCTTGGATCGGGCCAATATATTGATATCATTATCTCATACAAATTCAAATACAAATTCAGCTATTGTATTATTCTGTTGTATTTGATATAGTCTCTATCATAAAGGCTGCATGAGGTTTCTGATGGTATGGATGGGTGTTAGTAGGATTTAACTAGGTCCTCTCATGTCACCCATATCCACATTAATAATGGGGACTTATAACGCAATATGTTTGTATTTAATACGTGTGTTTGTCAAATGCCACAGTCCAGAGTGTTAAATCAGCTTACTTTGTGTGACTTAACCCAAGAGTTTATTAATTTGGTTTTCCTACCGAGTCAAATATCAAAATCATTGCAATCAGTTTTTCACTAATACACAGGATCAGATGTTATAATCCCTTGTGCCAAAATCCAAGGAAAACACATATTCAGAAGCCCCTGTCCAAACTAACCTTACAAGCACACTGGCTACCAACCAAAGGTGAAAAACATGAGACAACTAGCCCAACTAACAGCAGTAAATACAGCAGTATGCAGTAAGCAGAATATCATTGGGGTTATCAAGTGGGCACCCTCTTCCACAGGTGTTTCGTTAAGTTAGGCCCACTTAATATAGAGATAAGTTAAAAAAAAAAATACAATGTTCCTATCCTATGGCTATCACAGCCTAAAAACAGCAATGCCACCTTCAACAGACCCAGGCTCCGTTTAAGTGCAAGCTTCAGGTAGTGACAATGCCCCCTTGTCCAAACCAACCTTATAAGCACGCTGGCTACTAAGCTACCAACCAAAGGTGAAAAACACGAGACAACTAGCCCAACTAACAGCAGTATGCAGTAAGCATACTAAGCATAGCAATATCATTGGGGTTATCAAGTGGGCACCCTCTTTCACACCTGTTTCGTTAAGTTAGGCCCACGACACCTCCTGAAGGCTTAACAATGAAACCAGCATCCAGGATTCACCCCCATCTATGCTGCCACCACGTTGCCACATTTAATGCATCTAAACACTGTCTTTCCTGCATCGTACCCCTAGCCCTACCGCTAACCCTGACCAAACAAACACGTTAGCACATTAGTCAGCTGGCTTACCTTAGCTTGCACCCCAGGAAGTATGTTTTCTCCTTATCCACAGCCATTCACTTGCTCGTTCTGCTGCCACGGACATGTTGCTAACCGCCTGCCTCAGACTTTGTCCACAAATACCCAGTTCAGTCAGCAAGCTAATAGCAGATCTAGCCACGAACCCCCGTGCACCGATTTCAATAGGCCTTAGTCGCATACTCCAGCCTCGCTGTGCTGCCTCTCCAGCCATCTCGGCATACTTCACTTTCTTAAGCTCATTGGCTACTTCAACTCTGTCTTCCCAAGGAACTGTAAGTTCAATAAAATAAACAATCTTCTCTGAGTCTGACCACAATAGCTGGTCTTAGCCGAGTGCTAACAATGTGTGGAGGGACAACAACCTGCTGAATAAGATCCGCCTTCAATTCCCAGGCTCCTCCAATACTTAGCTGCCTGACTCTGTGCCTGCCTCTAAATGGTCTAGCCTTTTCCCCCTGACGCACAAAGTTAATTTGCCTACCCTCTTTACTAGCAGCTGCTGAATTAGCTTCTCTCCGTTTATCATCAACAGCCGCTGCCAAACATTTCAATACCTGGTTATGACACCACGTGTACCGCCCCTGGGATAGACTGACCTTGCATCCTGATAGGATATGGTGGAGGCTGCACACACGGGAACATAGTGTGCATGTCTCATCCTAACCAAACCACTGATTTAAGTTCTGGGGAGATGGGAGCACATCATAAGTGGCACCTATCATAAATCTGATCCTACTAGCCTCCATGCTCCATAGATCTTTCCACTTTATCTTATTCTTCTTCTCCACTCCCTCCCAATTCACCCACTGCCCTTGTTTTGCCTGCGACACTGCCTTAGTACATCTTACAATCTCATCCTGTCTATGTATTTCCTCCACTACCATTTTCCTCCTTTCTCCTGCAGAAGCTTTACCCCATGCAGGTTTACCTACATCCCTCCCTAAGCCCCCCTGCCCATGCTGAACATGGCCCATGATATCCCTATGCCTAAGTGCCGATTGAGCTTGCTGGACCGCTTGTTTTGGTTTCCATTTCCTCTCTGCTTTAACTGTGGGTGCAACTCTCCTCACCACTGGGTCCTTGGACTGAGTAGGAGTCATTTCCAGTCTAACCTTAGCACATTTAAATTATTCTGTCAGATTAGATATGGGCAACTCTACAATGCCCTTCCCATACAAGGCTACGCTGTTTAGGCAGCGTGGGACTCCGAGCCACTTTCTGACAAAAGAGTTGATCATTTTTCCATCCTTTCTACCTTTGACAGAAGAACTTCATACACTGTCAATGGCCACATTAGCCGGGGCAATAGACCAAACTGTAGACACCACAACTTAAGCTTACCTGGCAGCCCTGACTTGTCTATCTTTGCAATACCGTGTCTAGTTTCCTGTCTCAATTCTTCAACCTGTGCCTTATCACTAAGGCTTGCATCATACCACCTTCCCAGACTCTTCACTGGCTCTCCAGAACTGTAGGCATCACCTCTTCATTTATAGCAAACTTCTTATCTACTACCTTCCCTTTAAAGCAGTGTTTCTCAACCTTTTTTGAGCAAACGCCCCCCTTACCTTACCCTGATCCTCTGGCGCCCCCCCCCCCCCCATTATTGGGGGTCAAGCAGCGAAGCTGCGAGACAACCATTGTTATTCTACGTTTTCCTATTATTATTATTATTATCCTTCAATGGGAGTCTATGGCAGCCCATAGAACCCCATGGTAAAAAGTTGTGAAATTTGGCACACTGATTCAGGACATTCCCATAAGCCCTCACAGCAAATTTGAGGTTGCTAGCCCATAAGCTCTAGCGCCACCAACAGGTCAAACATTATTTTCCTTCAATGGGAGTCTATGGCAGCCCATAGAACCCAATGGTAAAAGGTTATGAAATTTGGCACACTGATTCAGGACAGTCCCATAAGCCCTCCCAGCAAATTTGAGGTCGCTAGCCTATGATCTCTAGCGCCACCAACAGGTCAAAGTTGGACATGCATTCAAGTTCATAACTTTTGACCCATTCATCCAATATTCACAAACAAGACATCATTGGAATCCTTGGGCCAAGCCGAGTTCAACGCACCCTATGACGTCATATTGCGTCATGATGCATTTTCCGCCATCTTGGTTTATGTCAAAAACCTTCAAAATGTTTCACACATCACACATTTTGACCAATCATCTCCAACCTTGGCACATATGTTGATCAGACCATGCCTCACAAAAGGTGTCGAACAGATTTTTCAAATTCAAAACCGTTTGGCCGCAACAGCCAATCAAATTTGACCACAAAGCCGCCAAACAGGAAGTAAGCCAATTTCTCAGCAGCCCTTTGACATATCATAACCAAACTTGGTACATAGACCCATGACATCATCATGGGGACGCTCATTGGGTTTGGTGACCTTTGACCTCTAGGGGGCGCTATAATTAATGACAATGTGTTTTAACTCCTCTCTCTTCACATGCAAATATTTCAAACACATTTCCAATGTCTGGTGATACTATGAGACCTCCCCATATACCTAGTAAATGATTTCTCACGGAAATATCTGCGACAGCCAATCAAATTTGACCGCAAAACCGCCAAACAGGAAATAAGCCAATTTCTCTGCAACCCTTTGACATATCATAACCAAACTTGGTACATAGACCCATGACATCATCATGGAGATACTCAATGAATTTGGTGACCTTTGACCTATAAGGGGGTGAGTGTTATCATATCTCAGTCGATCCTTTATTTTTTGAAGTGCAACTTGTCGAAAGTGCTGAAGGCCGCGTGTTTGGCCTGTTAGATCTATCTTTTATGTTTTAATTTTGTTTAATTAGTTTATCAGCTTGACTCCCTCAACACTGCTCGCAGTTTTAATTATAGTTAATTTTGTTTTTAAAAAAAAATTGCGACACCCGTGGGTAGGCTATATCCATTACCAACTCCACTCCAACTCGTGCTACATTGCTTGAATAAAAAACTTCTGTGCCGTTTTGGTTTCTTCTGGACAAGAAAATGTGTATTCAGAGTTTTATTAAAAGGTTTTATTATTGAGCTATTGAAGTTAAATACGTATCAGTGCTTGTGTACATTTTTATTGGTTATTGAACCGTTAACCCGCAAACTTGGGTTCAATGTGTGCACGAAAGACTCCCTTTGTTTACGTGACGTTGCCTAGCAACGCTGCGCATGTGCAGCCTTTATCCACTTCGTTCTGAGAGTAGCACGTTTAAGTTTGCGGCCAAATAGTAATTAAAGTAGTTTGTTACTATACAAGTTAAGCGCCTGTAACAGTGTTAAATGCGTATGTGCCGGTTGGCGTGCGTACCTTATGAAAGTGTTTATCGGTTCGCAGACGTAATGAGCGACGTTGCGGTGGTCTACACGTAATGCGGAAGTTCTATTGTTTACAATTAGCATGCTAAGCGGAGTTATCTTTATTCACGTCTTGTGTTGCCTTACTATGTAATATGGATGAGATTCATGTTGCTTAGTGTAATGCCCCATCCACCGCTTGCTTTGCATGTCCCGCAAACCAACCAGTGGAAGTCAGGGGAGGGCGAAATAGTTTCTGAAGCACCACGCTGCTGCGATGAGGTGGATTTGTTCATCGGCGTTACTATGGCGATCATGACGGCACTGAGCATAAAGTAAAAAGTAGATAAGACGATAGAGGGGTTAGAAACCCATATGAAGATAGGCTCTTTATTTCAGTTATACTATTTTTGCACCGAAAATATTTGAAAACCATGAAAGTTTAAAAAGTTCAAAATAATGACCGCTACACAAGCGAAGTTGTGACGCCCCCGTGTTCGTTCCCAGCGCCCCCCTAGGTTCTACGAACGCCCCCCAGGGGGCGCTGCCGCCCCCGTTGAGAAACCCTGCTTTAAAGAGTGAGAGACTCCTAGACTTACTTGGCTTCACCTTCATTCTAGCCCATTGCAGATTGCTATTTAACTTATCCAGCAACCTCCTGGTGCACGAAGTGGATCAATATTTAAGTGTCTTTTGAAGTCGTGAATATTGTTCATCTTCAACACAACTCATTAGTCTCTCTCTCTCTCTCTCCCTCCCCTGGTTCGCTGTTAATTTGTTTCTGGGCCGCCCAGCGAGCGAGTGCAGGCGGTGCGCTACCTTCAGCTGACCAGACAGCTGCTGACCTGCTCTGTGGACGGAGGCATCACCGTGTGGAACATGGACACGCAGCGGGAAGAGGTTCACTGGTTCATAGTCTTTATTATACTGCACCAGTATGTGATGAGAGGTTCACTGGTTCATAGTCTTTATTATACTGCACCAGCATGTGCTGAGAGGTTCACCTCCTCTGACAGACAGAGCTGTCTCTAGAGCTGGGCTCCTCTGACAGACAGAGCTGTCTCTAGAGCTGGGCTCCTCTGACAGACAGAGCTGTCTCTAGAGCTGGGCTCCTCTGACAGACAGAGCTGTCTCTAGAGCTGGGCTCCTCTGACAGACAGAGCTGTCTCTAGAGCTGGGCTCCTCTGTGTGTCTGCAGGCCCCTCAGTGGCTGGACAGCGACTCCTGTCAGAAGTGTGAGCAGCCCTTCTTCTGGAACATTAAGCAGATGTGGGACAGCAAGACCATCGGCCTCAGACAGGTAGTCTCACACTCACACTCACACTCACACTTACACACACACTCTGACACACACTCCGACACACACTGACACTTCCTGTCCCCAGCACCACTGCAGGAAGTGCGGCCAGGCTGTGTGTGCCAAGTGCAGCTCCAAGCGCTCCACCTTCCCCCTCATGGGCTTTGAGTTCCAGGTGCGGGTGTGTGACAGCTGCTTCGACACCATCAAAGAAGAAGAGTGAGTATGCTACAAGATCTGTGTCTGTCTGTCGATGGTGTATTCAAATACAATTTATAATAAGATTATGGAATTATGTTAATGTTTATTGTTTTTTTTATGTAGCAGTAGTGACGGTGTGGACCTTATGGATTCCTAAATGTGTTATTCTGACAGACAACAGTGTAGTATCAGGGTAGTTTCTTCATCATCATACTGGGATGTACCATGTACTGTAATCCTGCTATCCCTCAAACTGCCACTTTACCTGGCAACTACTAACGTGTGTGTGTGTGTGTGTGTGTGTGTGTGTGTGTGTGTGTGTGTGTGTGTGTGTGTGTGTGTGTGTGTGTGTGTGTGTGTGTGTGTGTGTGTGTGTGTGTGTGTGTGTGTGTGTGTGTGTGTGTAGTCGGACGGCGCTGGCTACCTTCCACGAGGGGAAGCACAACATTGCCCACATGGACATAGATCCTTCCAGAGGCCTGATGGTTACGTGTGGCAGTGATCGCATCGTCAAGGTCTGCATCTCTCTCTGTATATATAGCTTCACTCCTCATCACAGAGCTCTTACTACATGCAGTGATGTGGGGAGCAACTGTGTTAATGTTAATTATGATTTGTTAAAACCACAGACGATTATTCAGTCTACATGCTGTGGAAGTGTAAACACATCAATTAAGCCCTCCTGACACTTTTTTCATAGATAATCGAGTATAGAGTTTGCCCGGCGCAATGTAACAGCCCAAATGGCTTCCATGTTATTGGCTAGGGGCACAGCGAACGCTTCCAAATCTGCATTTTTTAACCACTAATATAGCTCAAAATAGCTTGTGTGGACTTCCTGGAAACATGGACCTACCGGTCAGGCACAGACTTGTAAAACAGTCTTTTTTAATAAACTCCTGCTACGCTAACTAAGTTGCTGATGCTTTGTTTAATGCGTAGGGACCCTAGTCATGCTACTGCAGAGGTTTGGTGCTATTTTGAGCTATATTAGTGGTTAAAAAAATGCAGATTTGGAAGCGTTCGCTGTGCCCCTAGCCAATAACATGGAAGCCATTTGGGCTGTTACATTGCGCCGGGCAAACTCTATACTCGATTATCTATGAAAAAAGGAGGGCTTATTTGATGTGTTTACATGCCAAAACAAAGACCCTGGGTTCAATTTTCGCCGGAATTACACTAGAAAAATCATGGTAACATTGGGTCATCTAATTATAATAATCACATTATATATATTATTAGTATATGCTACACGTGAACCTCCTAAGATGGCGCAATTTGATTGGTTCGCTATCTGGGGATATTGGGCAGTATCGCATGATTGAGATCTCAAACTCAGGATATTGATTTAGCGCACGTGACATTTGTCTCGTCACGCTAATAAAAACAAATAAACCGCTAATAAAAATAAATAAATCCCGGCAAAAAGTGTTATCTTGTTTATTTTTGGAGTTTTCATGTGTAGTATATAATAAAACAATTATTCACCTCACGCTCCGTGAATAGTGGGGAACAGCCCTATTCCCCACTATTCACTTTGTCTTATAATTGTTAAATATACCATATATTCATATCATTTGTTCATGTAATATAATGACTAATTACTAAAAGGTACAGTGTGTATAATTAATTTACATCTAGCATAATGTGCTTGGCTTAATTATAGGTCTCTGATGGTAGTTTACCACTATGATCAATACATATAACAGAGTGATTATTATAGGTCTATGATGGTAGTTTACCACTATGATCAATACATATAACAGAGTGATAATTATAGATCTATGGTGGTAGTTTACCACTAGTGATGATCAATACATATAACAGAGTGATAATTATAGATCTATGGTGGTAGTTTACCACTAGTGATGATCAATACATATAACAGAGTGATAATTATAGATCTATGGTGGTAGTTTACCACTATGATCAATACATATAACAGAGTGATAATTATAGATCTATGATGGTAGTTTACCACTAATTAAAGCTAATTCTATTTAAAGCGATAGACATCTTTGAGGGGGTATGTTAGTAAAAACCTAATAGAACCACCATCCAAGGCCCAGCGGGGTCCACACCTCCACCTCACTCTGGTCACTGGTTGGTGTCAGTACTGTGACACTGACGTCATTAGATACCAGTACTGGTTGGTGTCATTACTGTGACACTGACGTCATTAGATACCAGTACTGGTTGGTGTCAGTACTGTGACACTGACGTCATTAGATACCAGTACTGGTTGGTGTCATTACTGTGACACTGACGTCATTAGATACCAGTACTGGTTGGTGTCAGTACTGTGACACTGACGTCATTAGATACCAGTACTGGTTGGTGTCAGTACTGTGACACTGACGTCATTAGATACCAGTACTGGTTGGTGTCATTACTGTGACACTGACGTCATTAGATACCAGTACTGGTTGGTGTCAGTACTGTGACACTGACGTCATTAGATACCAGTACTGGTTGGTGTCAGTACTGTGACACTGACGTCATTAGATACCAGTACTGGTTGGTGTCAGTACTGTGACACTGACGTCATTAGATACCAGTACTGGTTGGTGTCAGTACTGTGACACTGACGTCATTAGATACCAGTACTGGTTGGTGTCAGTACTGTGACACTGACGTCATTAGATACCAGTACGGCCGGGGAGATGTGGTGGCTTCAGCCGTCCTGACGTGTCCGTCTCTCCTCAGATCTGGGACATGACGCAGGTGGTGGGCTGTAGCCTAGCAACAGGTTTCTCTGCACGCTGAAAGCCCGGCGCCACCCTTCAACAAGAACCCCTACCCCCCAGTCTCCGCCCACTTCTGCGTTGAGGGGGGGATGCAGTTGTCATGGAAACACATTGATGTTTTTCACCCTCTGTATGCCTAACCTCCCTTAACCACCACTGGGCTTACTGTTACGTGTGTGTGTGTGTGTGTGTGTGTGTGTGTGTGTGTGTGTGTGTGTGTGCGTGTGCGTGCACGCTCTCATGCAGATGCTCCTTTGTGCTACGGATCAGAGCTGATGTCTTGTATTGAATTTGCCATCAACAAATCATTTCGATCCCCTTTGTAAATGCTTGTGTAAAATGATTGTTATGTTTGGCAGATAATTATCTCAAGCACAATGTGTGTGTGGCTGTACATGTTTGCACTCCCGCTCTTGTCATGATTGGGTCCCTAACCTTTGGGAAGTTCTATTTGTATTTGTCATGGTATGCACAGCCTATTTCTAATTGTCTCATTTCAAGTCAAATCAATGATTTTGCACACACACACGCTCATTCTCAGTGTCACAGGGGCTGCTAACTGCATTGTGTGTGTGTGTGTGTGTGTGTGTGTGTGTGTGTGTGTGTGTGTGTGTGTGTGTGTGTGTGTGTGTGTGTGTGTGTGTGTGTGTGTGTGTGTGTGTGTGTGTGTGTGTGTGTGTGTGTGTGTGTGTTGGTCTACCTGTTAATCTTTCAATCTGCCCTTAAGTTCCTTGTCCCCCCCACTAGTCTGCCTTACTGGACTCTCTGGAGGTCCCCGGGTTCCCATGGTGGAGGGGAGGGTTTGGTACTGGACCTTCTACAGCAGCCTGACCTTGGAGTAGCCGCGGAGATGTTTGGAGAGCTCCAAAGAGCTCTTTAGACGCCCCTACAGATGGAGGCTGTATAACACTACAACACAGCAGCGATGGTAGAGAGGAATCTTGTTAAGAGAGGTACTTAAACCAGGTGTATACCACAGAACTACTGGTGTGTTTAAGGCCCCCAACAGGTTCTTAAACCAGGTGTATACCACAGAACTA
This sequence comes from Micromesistius poutassou, assembly GCF_964030765.1. Lineage (NCBI taxonomy): Eukaryota > Metazoa > Chordata > Actinopteri > Gadiformes > Gadidae > Micromesistius > Micromesistius poutassou. The sequence goes on along the minus strand of NC_140274.1, from coordinate 1,977,719 downwards.
CTGGTGTGTTTAAGGCCCCCAACAGGTTCTTAAACCAGGTGTATACCACAGCACTAGTGTTTTTCTGAGGCTCACTTCCTCGGTTGCCTTATTTAGGAAACACATGAGCATCTTTAGATCTGCTGGTGACCATGTTCACTGGGACTCTGAACCCACTCATGTTTGTATTGCGTCCAGCGTATTCATTCTTTTCAACACTTTGCTGTGTCCTCTATTTATTTGGTGTCCTGGTCTCCTCTCTTCACTGCACTGCACTCAATTGTGGTTTAAAAGAAAACTGATTGTGATTAAGTGTTATTTTCTTCTTTTCTATTTTCTGGATGAGTTGGACTGGTTGAACTGGGCGTGGTGGATGAGTTGGACTGGTTGAACTGGGCGTGGTGGATGAGTTGGACTGGTTGAACTGGGCGTGGTGGATGAGTTGGACTGGTTGAACTGGGCGTGGTGGATGAGTTGGACTGGTTGAACTGGGCGTGGTGGATGAGTTGGACTGGTTGAACTGGGCGTGGTGGATGAGTTGGACTGGTTGAACTGGGCGTGGTGGATGAGTTGGACTGGTTGAACTGGGCGTGGTGGATGAGTTGGACTGGTTGAACTGGGCGTGGTGGATGAGTTGGACTGGTTGAACTGGGCGTGGTGGATGAGTTGGACTGGTTGAACTGGGCGTGGTGGATGAGTTGGACTGGTTGAACTGGGCGTGGTGGATGAGTTGAACTGGGCGTGGTGGATGAGTTGGACTGGTTGAACTGGGCGTGGTGGATGAGTTGGACTGGTTGAACTGGGCGTGGTGGATGAGTTGGACTGGTTGAACTGGGCGTGGTGGATGAGTTGGACTGGTTGAACTGGGCGTGGTGGATGTAGCGTTCTGCTGGTGAGGCGTGGCCAACATGGTCACAGTAGACTTCCTTAACTCTGGCTTGAATGTTGTGATTAAAGCAGGAACATAATGTTAACCTAATCCTAATCTGTAGAAACATTCCAGTTCTTTGATCTTAATGTATATTTATATTGTATTGGATGTGTTTTTACGTTGGTTTCTGCTGGTGCCCCAGCGCCGTTCTCTTTTCTTATGACAACGCCTCCTGCATGTTCCCCGGGGTTATCTGCATGGGAAATAAATGTTTGTGACAAACTACAAGGTGGTCTGGTGAGAACAAGCGCCTACCAGTCACACAACGTCCTGGGACTGCACTATACTGGGGCCCCACACGGCCCGGACATCTCCGTACCCCGAGACCCTGAGGGGCCCCACAGTTAAGACGGGCTGACGATGAGAACGAACCCGCTCCTGCTGGCAGGGCTCCTACAGGGCCCCTACACCCCGTCTGGGCCCCTACACCCCTACAGGGCCCCTACAGGGCCCCTACACCCCTACAGGGCCCCTACAGGGCTCCTACAGGGCCCCTACACCCCTACAGGGCCCCTACAGGGCCCCTACACCCCTACAGGGCCCCTACAGGGCTCCTACAGGGCCCCTACACCCCTACAGGGCCCCTACAGGGCCCCTACACCCCTACAGGGCCCCTACAGGGCTCCTACAGGGCCCCTACACCCCTACAGGGCCCCTACAGGGCTCCTACAGGGCCCCTACACCCCTTCAGGGCCCCTACAGGGCTCCTACAGGGCCCCTACACTCCTTTCAGGGTCCCTACAGGCCCCCTACACCCCTACAGGGCTCCTACAGGGCCCCTACACCCCGTCTGGGCCCCTACACCCCTACAGGGCCCCTACAGGGCCCCTACACCCCTACAGGGCCCCTACAGGGCTCCTACAGGGCCCCTACACCCCTACAGGGCCCCTACAGGGCTCCTACAGGGCCCCTACAGGGCCCCTACACCCCTACAGGGCCCCTACAGGGTCCCTACAGGCCCCCTACACCCCTACAGGGCTCCTACAGGGCTCCTACAGGGCCCCTACACCCCTTCAGGGCCCCTACAGGGCTCCTACAGGGGGCTCCTCCGGGTCCCCTTCAGGGGGCTCCTCCGGGTCCCCTTCAGGGGGCTCCTCCGGGGCCCCTACAGGGTTATGAGGTTGCTACAGTACAATCAAGATTCAATACAGCCAATGGCAGAACAGGCTCCTTATTGTTGGTCGGTGTTTGGATCAGTTGGTGGTGGCTCTGCTCAACCCCGTCTGAAGGGGAGCTATAGGACACGATAAAGGGGAGGTGGATGCCATGTACAACTAATGATTCACGTCTAAAAAGACGTCATACCAGTTAACCTTTAGTTCCAGTCTAGTGTTTCAGCTGTAGCACTTCACCAACAGCAGTAGTATCAATGATCTACTTCTTAGTGAAAAGGTCTACTCTTTGTTTTTGCAACAATGCAAAATGTAGTGTTGCATATGTAGTTAGAACTAAAACTCATTTTTGGGATTCTCCATCTTTCGTAAGCTCTCTCTCCCATATCCGCTTGTATAAGACAAACCCTTCCAATGTGTTCTGTTGTATATCTCAAATAATAGTATTTTTAAGACTGATGATACTGACATGTAGCTCTCCCCTGTCCCAGTGGGTCTGGGAGAGAGAAACTAAACAACACTAAATAAAGACGTTACAAACAATCTATCTCCACGTTTCTTCACAAAGCACAGCAGACTCAAGAAGAAGAGTTTTCACAGATGTTATTTTATCTCAATCGAGCATGTGTACAGAACAAGTTCAACGTGTTACTAGTGGTTAAGAAACATTAATATTGCACGATTCCAGTGTGATGCTGCCTGGGGGGGAGGGTGTAACAGGACGTCTCCAGTCTGATCTCAGGTGAGGAAGCAACAGCAGCAGAAGCACAACAGCAGCACGCTTAAAGAGAAAAAAAACAGACATTTGACGAGACAAAGACAAGGACAACAGCGATGAGGGGTGGGCTGAGACTAGAAGGTCACGTTGAGTGTGTGGCCGAGGACGGACCTGTGACACCTGCACTGTGTGTGGGGGTGAGAGTGACAGTGTGTGACTGGTCACATCAGATTCCCATCTGATTGACAACTTTCTTGAAGTCACTAAGTGTGATAGGAGGGCGAGACTTATTGTGCACCTGTGTGCGATAAACTTGCCCTCTCATTTTAGTTTATGTTCAGAAAGACTCAGTGCAGCATCACTGATAAAACATGCTTCAAAGGTATTCAGGTAGTAATTAATAATCAATAAATAAGACCTTCACAAACATATAAACATATTTAAATACAAAATCAAGTTTGTGAACTTTCAAATCGTGGATGTTTAGTAAAAGGGAAGGCTGTATTTTTTTTTCCAAATGGATTTGAACCGTCCTGACAAAGTTTTCCTTGTGATAACGGCTCAACTCCAAAATGAATAGGAAGAAAAAGAGCTTAATGTTGATGTCTTTGTACGTCCCTGGGTTAGGAAGCCTTAGCTTGGTGTTAGTGCTCGCTGTAACACGCCTTAGAGCGTAGAGGGGAAACCAGCTCATTAAGTTACTGATGCTACTGTAGCCAGTGCACAGACGGAGGTCCTGAAGTGCCGCTGCGTGGCCCCTGAGGGCCTCACACGGTGACTACCCAGGAGGGTCTACGGGGCCTTCAGTGGGCCTGGTGGCTCTTGGCCAAGTCCTCCAGCGAAGACATGAACTTCTGCTCCTCCAGGGAAGAGCTGCGGGTCCAGGCCAGAGGCAGGTGGGCGGACACCATCTTACGGTCTGAGGGTACACACAAGGTCACGCTGTAAGAGTTAAGACTGTAGAACATCCCGGGTCTGTCGGCCAACGAGGACAATGGGCGGTTTAAATGTTTCCGTCCGCTTGACTGAACAGAGCCATAAGATTGCTTTCGCCAGCGTGAATGTCTCCACAATGTACGCTGGGGGAGCGGAGCCATGAAGCGGCCCTCTTGTTTGTCTCCGCTGAGCGAGGCCCTGACCCCAGAGGTCAGTGGGACCATTGTGTCGTGGGAGTTTGCAGGAGGACACTGTAATCTGAGGCACTATCTGGCACCGAAGCTGCCCGCTGCAGCTGCTGTGGACAAAGGCCATCAACACACACACACACACACACACACACACACACACACAATGGCCTACAACCAGCCCCTTCTCAAGGCCAATCACCCCCAAACACACACCAAAGCTAACACACACACAATGGCCGACTATGCCCTATTCCACGCCTCTCTTGTGTATCTCTGTTTCCAGGGCGCTGATGTATTCTCCTCCTGTTTGATCTGAATGGTGCATCATGCTTTCTTCTATTGCTCTGGCTTCCTTCATTGATGCTTTGGTTCCCAGTCCCCCCCTGAGCAGAGGGCTGAGGCACTGACCTTGGTTAAAAAAAAAAAACCTGTCACCTGAAGTCAGTTATAATGGGTATATATCAGGAGTCTGATTGGTGTGTATCAGGAGTCTGATTGGTGTGTATCAGGAGTCTGATTGGTGTGTATCAGGAGTCTGATTGGTGTGTATCACGACTCTGATTGGTGTGTATCAGGAGTCTGATTGGTGTGTATCAGGACTCTGATTGGTGTGTATCAGGAGTCTGAGTGGATGATCCTGGTAGGTGTAACAGCATGATGCTATGGGTGGCTCCCTGTACCGGTTGGTGGTGGCCCCGGGCCCCGGGCCCCCAGCCTACCTTGGTAGAAGTGTCCGCTGGGCATGGTGGCGGCGGCGTCGGAGACGGCCAGCCAGACGGCGGTGTCCGCCCCCTGCTCCGGGCTCCGCAGGCTCTCCTTCATGGAGCTGTGGAACTCTGGCATGGCATTGGCCACCGCTGGAGAGAGGGGGGGCATCTAGGTATACACGTTGTGGCTGTGTGTGTGTGTGTGGGGGGGGGGGTGTGTGTGTGTGTAGGTGTGTCTGTGTGTGTGTGTGGGGGGGCGGGGGGGGGGGGTGTGTAGGTGTGTCTGTGTCTGTGTGTGGGGGGGTGTGTGTGTGTGTGTGTGTGTGTAGGTGTGTCTGTGTGTGTGTGTGTGGGGGGGGGTGTGTGTGTGTGTAGGTGTGTCTGTGTGTGTGTGTGTGGGGGGTGTGTGTGTGTGTGTAGGTGTGTCTGTGTGTGTGTGTGTGTGTGGGGGGGGGGGGGGGGTACCTGGGGTGTCCACCCAGCCAGGGTGCATGACGGAGAAGTGGATGTTAGGATGGCTCTTGGCCAGCTGCTCTGTCATGACCACCTGCTGTCTCTGTAACACACACACACGCGCACACACACGTCAAATCCTTCTATCATGGATATCTTTTCGATGGGTATCATTTTGATGTACATTCTTGTACGTTCCAGTGTGAGCTAGTGACATTGCTTTCGTTCTTGGAGACCGGTTGCCTGGAGACCCATTTGTGTGTGGTTTAAGCATGTGTCTATTCTTGTGTCAGTACACCGTATTTGTATATATGGCAAAGCGATTTAGCTCCTACTTGAACAGGTACAAATGTCATTGTTATATATATACTGACTTGCTGAGAGAATTGTGCACCAATTCTTCACCAGAGAACTATTGATCGTGCGTCTCTCTTCAGTGTGCTGCCTAGTCCGGCTGCAGGCTAGCTCCACAATACACACAACCATTACCCCTGGAACCTACACAACACAGGAACCAGATATTTGCCCCCTCATTGCACCCCTCTCCATGCCTCACTGGAAGAATGCTTGACGGACATCTGTGGTGATGACAGACAATCCGTGGTGGCACGCGTCTCTCCCCTGACAGCGGGTGTATGAAGGCTCCGCCCTCACCTTGTCTGAACCATAGACTGTATACCACATGGCCCCTCACACATTGTTCAGCACACAACCCATTTGGGGGTGTCTTCACACTAGTCTATGACTAAAGCGTAATCATTCATTAACAGTATTAATATTGGATCCCTAAAGAGCAAGATGAACACGCCTCAAGGTCCTCCCCAACCAATGGTCTGCTTTGTTACGAGACGGAGATCCCCATTGGTCCAGTGGCCTCAGAAAGGTGGCAGGTCACGTTGCGCCGGCCAGGCCTCAAAGCCCAGGACTAGGGTTGGGGTCGGTCTCAGCTGGTCTCAGCGGCCTGGCTCACAAACAGGTGCTCATGGCTGCTGCTTGGTCTGATCTCACCTGGTTCTGTCTGAACCGTGGCTCCTCCCTCACCTGGTCCTGGGCCCCTCCCTCACCTGGTTCTGTCTGAACTGTGGCTCCTCCCTCACCTGGTCCTGGGCCCCTCCCTCACCTGGTTCTGTCTGAACCGTGGCTCCTCCCTCACCTGGTTCTTGGGCTCCTCCCTCACCTGGTCCTGGGCCCCTCCCTCACCTGGTCCTGGGCCCCTCCCTCACCTGGTCCTGGGCCCCTCCCTCACCTTGTTCTGGGCCCCTCCCTCACCTGGTCCTGGGCCCCTCCCTCACCTTGTTCTGGGCGTAGACCATGGCTCCGTCGTAGCGGCCCCGGTCCGTCTGCAGGTTCCCGGTCCTCAGCTTCTGCACCAGCATGCCCCCTGAGGAGACCGTGACCTGGGGGGGGGGGGGGGAAACCGGGGGGGGGGGGGGGGGGGGGGGGAGACCCGGGGGGGAGTGGTCAAATATTGACCACTAGCAACTTCAATAAATAGAGACAGCTTGAAGTGGTGACTGGGTCATAGAAGGTGTGAAGTGCTGTGTGTACACCGCTGTATTACCACACCGCTGCATTACCACACCGCTGCATTACCACACCGCTGTTCTATATTGTGTGTTCTATATTGTGTACAGCTGTTCTATATTGTGTACAGCTGTTCTATATTGTGTACAGCTGTTCTATATTGTGTGTTCTATATTGTGTACAGCTGTTCTATATTGTGTACAGCTGTTCTATATTGTGTGTTCTATATTGTGTACAGCTGTTCTATATTGTGTACAGCCGTTCTATATTGTGTGTTCTATATTGTGTACAGCTGTTCTATATTGTGTACAGCTGTTCTATATTGTGTGTTCTATATTGTGTGTTCTATGTTGTGTGTTCTATGTTGTGTACAGCTGTTCTATATTGTGTGTTCTATGTTGTGTACAGCTGTTCTATATTGTGTACAGCTGTTCTATATTGTGTGTTCTATATTGTGTGTTCTATATTGTGTACAGCTGTTCTATATTGTGTGTTCTATATTGTGTACAGCTGTTCTATATTGTGTGTTCTATATTGTGTACAGCTGTTCTATATTGTGTGTTCTATATTGTGTGTTCTATATTGTGTGTTCTATATTGTGTGTTCTATATTGTGTGTTCTATGTTGTGTAAACACGTTAGGGTGCAACAAGGTGTTGCACCTAGATGTCCCACTATGTCTTCACTAAAGCGTGTGCGTGTGCATGTACGTGTGTGTGCGTGTGTGTGTGCGTGTGTGTGTGTGTGTGTGCCATAGGTTTGAATACTCACCACCCTTGGCTCGGCGCTCTTCTCCAGTAGAGCAATAAGACTCTTAGTCAGAATGTACACACCTAAACACACACACAAGACACTATCAATCAGCCGTTACCCCAGTGTGTGTATTTCTGTGTGTGTGTGCGTGTGTGCGTGCGTGCGTGCGTGTGTATGTGTGCCTGTGTATGTGTATGTGTGTGTGTGTGTGTGTGTGTGTGTGTGTGTGTGTGTGTATACTGCTCACCCAGGACATTGCTGGCAAAGCTTTTCTCCAGCCCCTCTGAGTTCTCCTCCCTCTGGCTCATGATGCAGCCTGCATTGTTGATCTGGACACACACACACACACACACACACACACACACACACACACACACACACACACAGGTTTATTACTTAAGTTTGTATATTGTGCTTTGATGTCATAAACAGATTTGTGTCTTATCTGTCTCTGTAAAGCAGTGTGAGAAATGTATATTCTTATTCTTCTTCTTATTATTATTATATTATAGTTCTTAGTAATATTCTCATGTCTCTCACCAATACGTTCAGGGACTTGTACTTCCTTTTGAAGGACTCTGCAAACTCCCACACCTTCTTGGTCTCAGAGAGGTCCAGGATGTGGACAAAGATCTCCTGGAGGTTCATAAACACAACAGAGGTGTCAGAATCAGGGGTTAGGGTTAGGGTTAACATATCTTCCCTCACTGTGGTGGAGCGGCCAGGACCCCCAGCGGTATTCCACGCGTGTGTGTACTGGGTTGACCAGCAGTTCCCTGATGTCTCCTTGTAAGGGGAGGAGTGGGACTTTGATGACATACACACAGCATGAACGTCGTTTAGATGGACCAGAGCTTCATGTCAGTGACAGACCCTTTCTCATCCCGGGTGTAGAGGGTACGGCAGGCGTTTGTGTCGGTGTGGACGCTACCTTGTTCCCGGACTCCTTCACGATGTCCGCTCTGGCCTCCTCTGCCTTGTCCTTGTTCCTGCACACCATGTGGACGGTCCCGCCTGGCAGAGAGACAGCAGGTCCTCATCGTGGGCGCTTCCCTTCACTCTCTCTTCTTTGTATTATAGCAACAGTGTTTGTGTTACTTCAACGTTCCTGCCCACTTTCAGTGTCTTAGACCTCGTCCTTTTGGACTGGCAGTCCAGAAATAGCTCATTTGTGCAGTTGTTTCTGCTGGTCAAAGCAACAGGCTGGCTCTGTGACCTATTATAAACGTCATCGTTTTTAGTTGCCTATAAAGAGTCAGTTAACGTATTAGAGGATTAGACATTATGTGTGTAATAGACTGTAGTCTGTGAATGTGGTTGACTGCACAGGTCACCACGTGTCGGGCCTTGGTCTTGAAGGTTGTACCTTCATTTATCACTGTGTGTATTAAGTCTGTGTGTGTGTGTCTGTGTGTGTGTGTGTGTGTGTGTGTGTGTGTATCTGTTTCAGACTTAGAGGAGTACTGAGAATACATGAGTGGTAGTGGCCCTCTGGACCCTCTTGAACCCTGGGTGTAGACGCTTAGGGATCTGCCTTTTTTCAGGGATTTGTGGAGAGGTTAGTGAAAATCAGCTTCTTAATTTCTTATTTCTTTCTTAAACAAAATATATTTGTTTAATTCATATCCGGGAGGCCTTACCGCTTCATCATGAAATGGCCAATATCCAATATATGGCCAATATAATAGTTATAATAGTTTGCAAGGAAATCATCAGGGTATTATTTAGATTTCTCTCACTAAAAACAATATAAGGAGAAGTATTTCGAGGCCACGAAAAGAATAAAACCAAATCCTTCATGTCCCCTGGGGCTCCGTCTGTTTTCTGTGTAATCATGTTTTTGTAATAAAGGAAGCAACAAACATTGACTATGCATTGTTTTGTGGATTATTCCTAATGTCCTAATTCCTTATTCTAGTACTGATAATAGGCATAAATTAAACTGATAAATTGAATTCTGTGTAATAACAGCTTCAAACACCATTTTATAATAGCAGGTTGGGAGGCAGATGTGGGTTTTATTTTCTTCGGTTTACAAAGGCTGGTTCCAGTAGCGGTCGGCTGCGTTACAGCATTATACATATTCGAGTTAGAAAATACCACTGGTACCTTTTCAAATATTACGTTGATTTCAGTGCTTATGTTTTGCAGGCTAACCCTTAAACTTATAAAGTGTATGCTTGTCGTTTGGTAAGCTTAACCAACTGACAAATAACTGAGGAAATTAGTTAAGCAAATGTTACCAATGGAATGTCATGGTGATACAAATCTTGGGTCAGTTGTTAATACTAATATTTAGTATAACTAAATAATATAGAACTCTATAATATCTTGGCTTTTGAAATATTATGTACAGTACAATAGAATCTATGAATGGTCATCTGTGAATGGTGGCCCTCTAGGGGCCCTCAGTGGCTGACAGGAGGGGCCCTCTGTCAGGAGACTGGGGGCCCTCTCTCAGGAGGCTAGGGGCCCTCTGGGGCTGAGGCTAGGGGCCCTCTGGGGCTGAGGGTCGGGGCCCTACCTTTCTTGGCGATAGCCATGGCTGTGGCCCTGCCGATGCCGCTGTTGGCTCCTGTGATCATGAAGGAGCGGCCGGCCACAGAAACCTCCAGGTCCTTCTCCACAAACCGCTTGGACGCTGATATGAAGGCATTCCTAGAGGACACACACACACACACACACACACATACACATATACACACACACACACACACACACACACACACACACACACACACACACACACACACACACACACACACACATACACACACACACACACACACACACACACACACACACACACACACACACACACACAGGCTCAGAGAGACGGGCCCCAGACCCCCAGTGGGACAGACACAGAGAGGCCCCGGGCCCCCAGACCCCCAGGGGGACAGACACAGAGAGGCCCCGGGCCCCCAGACCCCCAGGGGGACAGACACAGAGAGGCCCCGGGCCCCCAGACCCCCAGGGGGACAGACACAGAGAGGCCCCGGGCCCCCAGACCCCCAGGGGGACAGACACAGAGAGGCCCGGGCCCCCAGACCCCCAGGGGGACAGACACAGAGAGGCCCCGGGCCCCCAGACCCCCAGGGGGACAGACACAGAGAGGCCCCGGGCCCCCAGACCCCCAGGGGGACAGACACAGAGAGGCCCCGGGCCCCCAGACCCCCAGGGGGACAGACACAGAGAGGCCCCGGGCCCCCACAGGATCAGCAGTGTCGGCGTGTTTGTGCGAGTCATCAAGAGCCTCAATTAGTCCCATTGTCCTGAGGAGACCTTAGTGAGGGGTGAGGGGGGAGGAGGGGGAGGAGGGGGAGAAAGGCTTAATGGACGCTCTGTTCACTGGTGTCAGAGAGAGCCAGTAGCACCGGGGTCAACGTGTGTCTCTCTGGAGGAGAGAACGACAACACAGAACAAAGCACATCCACCAGGGGCCCCAGGAACCCCTGGTCTGAGGACAGGGGCCCCAGCAGAGTGCTGGTCTGAGGACAGGGGCCCCAGGAGCCCCAGGGGCCTCAGGAGCCTCAGGCCAACACAGGGCGACAGTAGCTCAGGAGGTAGAGCAGGTTGCTGGTTGGATCCCCGAGGTGTCCCTCTGACTACATGTAAACCAACATGGGGCTACGGCAGCTGTTCCCTGCTTAGAGGCACTCAGGTTCATGTGGAATTAGGGTTTTATTAAGCTCATGTTTGTTAAGGTCTACATTCTTTTAGTATGTTTGTCTTGATTCTTTATCTGACAATTCTCAAATGTACAATCGTATCATATGTCAACCGTGTCCCCCTCAGCTATGACCACAGCCCGTTCTACCTCTAGCGCTCCACACGGGGAGACCGTAGGCCTGCTCCCTGGGATGGTAACTGGCACATAACCAAGAGTCAAAGGATGAGAAGAGAAGGGAGAATGTGGTAGAAGGAAATAAGAAGGTTTAACCATTTTTTGTCTGACGGCCTCTTCAAACGTGTCCTTTATCGCTGGATGGATATGTATTAGTAGTAGGCCTGTGTTATTTTCCTATAAACAAGCAAACGAACAACACAGTTTTTTCAAAGCACTAAGTTCCACTAAGTTTTAAGAGGATACTCACTTGGTGAACTCGGTCACTCCCTTGAGGAACCAGGCGGAGTTGCGGTACAGAGACATGGTCCTTCTCCTCTCGGTCCTCGGTGCGCTCCGTCCTCCGCTTTAATAGGGTTAGCACCACGTGGGGGCTGATCCATCGCCCCGGGGGGCTGGTCCATCACCGCAGGGGGGCCACACCTCCGCTGGGCACTTAGCGGCCCCTAGTGGTTTAGCTTCTACAAATGGCTGATTAGATTCGCCTTTTTAAAATTTCCATGCGAACAAAGTGTCCACGGTTCGGTGACAGTTTTGTGCATTTAAAAACACACGTGGTTTATTGTTAGGCTATATCATGTATGGTACGAATTGGAGATGGTGGCGAGCTTTGATTGAGCTTAAGTCCTAGAAAGCAGAGGCTTCGCCGCCTGCCTACCTGTATGACCAGCCAATCAGAACCCTCCGCTGTAGAGAGGGGCGCGGCGTCATGCCCAGGTGTTGCGACACCTTCGCGTTCAGCCAGTGAGGTCTGGTGCCGAGCAACGTCGTCGCGTCTCCAGATATAAACCGTAGCAGTGGGACCTGTACTTCGTGGATCGTCGTTTAATCCGGGGTCAGCATGGTGAGTAATAGCCCTACCAAGCCCACCCAGCCTGTAAAATCTGTCCGCCTGTAACATCTACCAGCCTGTAACATCTGTGTGTAACGCGCTGTGACATCTGTGCGTAACGCGCTGTGACATATGTGTGTAACGCGCTGTGACATCTGTGTGTAACGCACTGTAACATCTGTGCGTAACGCGATGTGCGTAACGGGCTGTCGGATGTACACCTGCTGAGCGTTCTGTGCTGAACGTCCTGTGCCGTTGAACCTGTCTGCACCCTTTATGATTAAGGGTTGCACCGCGCGCACACACACACACACACACACACACACGCACACGCGCACGCGCACGCGCGCGCGCGCGCACTGCGAGTCCTATTGGAGTTGGGTTCAAGTGCCAAGACATCATTTGTGCTATTATTTTCCGTTGTTTTTAAATAGCAGTAATAAAAGTAGTAGTAGTTAATATAAGTATTTGATGTAGAAAGTAAACATGTATAACCTACCTACCACAAAAACATAATTTAGCCAATGCCTACATTTCATTGTTCAAATATCCGCTGTTGACAGATGCTCAAGGGCAAATTAATTTTCCGTAAGTCAGAGAGCCTCATTGGTTCAGCGGCCCCAATAGGCCTGCTGAGAGGCTCCATGGGAAACAATATGGATTCAGCTTCAGTTGTAAGCACATGCTTGTCTGAGTAATCTACGCATACAAGCTACATATTAACCACATGTGGACCGCTGTCACTTCCTTGATGAATGTCTTAGCTTCGTGTGGTCGATTAGTATACACCCAGAAATGCTCCAGTGAGTCTGTCCAATGGTCTGTCTTAGTTTTCCAAACAGACATAGGCCTACATATGACTATACATATCGTTCAGCATCTACTCTGCTCTTCTCTCCCTGTTAAGTTTATGAATTATGAATGATTCAGGGACAGCTATTTCACAGAACCTGATCATTTGGTTTAAAGCACTTTTTATTATACACGCAATTCAGGCACCATGACTTTAATGAGAGTCTTATTTATAAATGATCTCCAGCTTTCCCACTTGGTGTTGTATAGTCCTGTCCACCCCCCGTCCTCTGGACACCAGGGTAGCTACTGCTGCCTTTATGGGGCCCCAGGCACCAGAGCCTTTGACCACACCCTCTCCCTGAGCCTGTCCCAGGGCAGAGCAATAGCAAACACGTTAGCTTAGCTTAAGCTCTGAGTGCACTTGTTGTCTTAGGCCAGGTGTTCCCAGATATCTGTATCGCTTGTGAACCACAATGTCTGAACACTCCCTCCACCCCCGCAGATATAGCAAAAAACACATAACAATACACGTTTCTTGTACATCAATAATGTTAAAAATACACTGTTTGTGTATTCTGACATTTTCTTATAGAACAGAACGTGGCCGAACAGCAATGAAATAATATTACAACCATTGAGAGTCGGAACAAGTTACAGACACAGTAGACAGAGCAGAGCTCCAATGCATCTTCCTCCCAGTGGAGTGTCTGTTAACATGGTCCTCTGACGTCTGTGTCCTGTGATCCACCTTGGAGGAGTGGGACGCCCCCGGGACGTCTAGAGGGACGCCCCGGGACGTCTAGAGGGACGTCTAGAGGGACGTCTAGAGGGACGTCTAGAGGGACGCCCCTGGACGTCTAGAGGGACGTCTAGAGGGACGTCTAGAGGGACGTCTAGAGGGACTCCCCTGGACGTCTAGAGGGACGTCTAGAGGGACGTCTAGAGGGACGTCTAGAGGGACGCCCCTGGACGTCTAGAGGGACGTCTAGAGGGACGTCTAGAGGGACGTCTAGAGGGACGTCTAGAGGGACGCCCCGGGACGTCTAGAGGGACGTCTAGAGGGACGCCCCGGGACGTCTAGAGGGACGTCTAGAGGGACGCCTAGAGGGACGTCTAGAGGGACGCCTAGAGGGACGCCCCGGGACGTCTAGAGGGACGTCTAGAGGGACGCCCCGGGACGTCTAGAGGGACGTCTAGAGGGACGCCCCCGGGACGTCTAGGAGGCCAAGAGGACGTGAGCAGTAGAGGGAGCTGATCTTCTAGAGGAGCATTGGAGATGGAAGTGGAAGGGCTTAACGGTTGATTCTAAAGAGAATGATGGGCCAACACAGGAGTGGTATTTTCTCCCTTTTTGGATTGAATTATGGTGGCTGACATTGGAGACTTGTAGGACTAGTAGAAATGGGGGTTTCAATGGTCCAGTCTACTAGAGACCAGGTGGATGGATTACCTTGGAACCATCATGTGGTATTATTATATTATGTTATATTATATTATTATTATTATATGATATATTATGATATTATAGTGAGGTGGAGCACAGGTCCGGTTACCATGTTGCTGTGAGCTGTAAACCTCACCAGTCGTAGTGGACATCAAGGCTTTTCCTTCTGGTCTGATCTATAGAGATGGATCTCCTTATCGGTTCAAATGTAACACATAAAATGTAATTTTGTCCACAGAACAAGAAGTAGAGGAGCTCAAAGCGTCTGGGTCGTTTGGTTCCACAGAGATGATTAATATTCATACTCCTCATGATGGGGAGCATGTATATGGGGGCTGGAAGAGACCACAAGACAGATCCCTACGCCTGAGGACATCATGAGCATTCATTACACATCATTACCGAGACTAACTTTCAACTGTCTCCCAGTTGTGTTCCCAACAAGTTAAAAGCAGCTTTCTGATAGCCTACCTGGTTTCCAAGGTAACCAATACAATTATTGTTATCAATAATATAAAATGCTGTGATCGGATTTGGGTAAATAAGAGACATCTGGATTTGCATCGGCACAAAGTCGTTGGCTACCATTCTTTGTCTGGAAAGGTACCATGATACCATGACCCCCACTACCATGATAGGTACCATGATACCATGACCCCCACTACCATGATAGGTACCATGATACCATGACCCCCACTACCATGATAGGTACCATGATACCATGACCCCCACTACCATGATAGGTACCATGATACCATGACCCCCACTACCATGATAGGTACCATGATTTGAAGCTTTACATGAAGCTTCGTTTAACAAAGTTTTACTAGATTAAAAACCAAGTACTACTTCAAAGAACACAACTTCATCCTGAGGGAGATCTCTGATGACTATGTGGGCTGTTCTGCTGAAGGTTCTTACATATGGAGAGGTTATTGGACGTGTTTCTGAGGTCAATGAAAAGGGGCAGGCTTAGGGGAGCGTGTTAGTTTCCATCTGACTCCATGAAGTCCAGTGTCCTTCCTGGCTCTGCTGGAGACCTGCTGAACACACCGAGATGAAGATGGATTCCTTCTCGTCCCTCCAGCGCCAGCAGCTGTGTCCCCTCATCCCAGTCCTTCACAGGTCACCATGCTTTAATCTGCCCCCCCCCCCCCCCCAGATGCACTTTCTGCTGCTGTTCAACCGGCAGTCCAGGCTGCGGCTCCAGAAGTGGTTCACACCGGTGAGCGAGCGCTTCAAGAGGAAGGTGATCCGGGACATGACTCTGATGGTGGTGGGCCGGCCCCCGCGATCCTGCAACTTCCTCCAGTGGAGGGACCTGAAGATCGTCTACAAGAGGTGAGGACGCCCCCGTCATGTGACAAGTTAAGATAAAGCTGGCTATAGGACGCCCCCGTCATGTGACCAGTTAAGATAAAGGTGGATATAGGACGCCCCGTCATGTGACCAGTTAAGATAAAGGTGGCTATAGGACGCCCCCGTCATGTGACCAGTTAAGATAAAAGTGGATATAGGACGCCCCCGTCATGTGACCAGTTAAGATAAAGGTGAAAATAGGGGTCAAGGCAACCGGGCGGAAGTCATTCAATTCTTTGGATCCAGGTTTCTTCGGTAGTGGCTTGATAATTGATGACTTCCACATATCTGGCACAGTACAGGTGCTCAGTAAAAGTTGAAATAAGCGAGTGAGGACTGATGCAAGTTCAGTGGCGCATGCCTTCAGTACTTTTCCACGGAGGCCATCAGGTCCAGGCGCTTTATGTGGGTTCATTTTTAAAAGGCATTGTTTAACTTCCTCCTCTGAGAGCTGAATCGTGGTGGTTTGCGGTATGTCGGTGCAGACGACGGTGCATTTGTCTTTGCTATCAGAAGAGTCAAACCTTCCATAGAAGTTATTTAGTTTGTTCAGGAAGGTAATGTCCATATTTGTATCCCCGTTTTTTGGGATCTCTGCCCATCATTTTATTGAGCCCCTCCCACGCTTGCTTAGGGTTGCTTGTGCAGAATTGTTCCTCCACTTTATTTTTAAAATCCATTTTAGCTCTCTGTATCTTCGCCCTAAGCTCCTTCCTTATGGCTCTGATCGTCTCAGTGTCACCCTTTAAGAAAGCCTTCTTTTTCTCATTGAGGCACGTTTTTAAGTCTTAGCCAGGATAGATAGCCAGGGCTATCTAGCCAGGGCTTATTGTTGGGAAATAGTACAACTCTTTTGGTTTCAATTGCAAGTTCCACACAGAACTGTATTTATGAAGTGATACAGTATGTTAGCTCATGGATGTCTCTACATGAGTAGAAAAATAAGTCCCAATTTGTGGTTTCAAAGTAGTATTTTATCTTATCCAATGTCTCCTCATTCCATACTGGTACTATTTTTATGGTGGGCCTTTCGCGCTTCACAAGCTGTCTGTACTTCGGCAACAAGTGTACGACATTGTGATCTGATTTCCCAATAGGGGGGCGGCACCTAGCCTTGTAAGCGTGCTCTATGTTGCCATAACAGTGGTCCAGGATGTTAGATGCGCGGGTTGGGCAATCTATATATTGTTGTAGTGCTGGTAGATAGGCTGACAGGGAAAGTGTGTTAAAGTCCCCTAGAATAAATACGGGTTGGTCAGCCGATCGAGAGAGCGCGTTGTTGTAACAGTCCGATATGCGCTCAGCTGCCTTTGTTGTTAGGGCCGGGAACATACACCAATATGACAGTCAGCTGCCCAAACTCTCGGGGTAAGTAAAATGGTCTGAATGAAACCACTAAGATTTCATAGTCTCTTGTACAAATCTGTTCCGAGATAGTGAATTGCGTCGCCCATTTATTGTCCACCAAAATACAAAGGCCACCTCCGATAGATTTTTGTAACTTCCGTCAACGCTAAAATAACAGTCCTGCTTCAACCAAGTTTCAGTAAAACAAATGAGGTTACTGCACCTGAAGTCCTCCTCATATTTGATGCGAAGTGTTAGCTCATCTAATTTATTGTTGATCGCACATTCGAGAGGGCGATCACTGGTAAGGGGTGGCGTCTCCCACGTCTCCTTAATCGATTCCGATCACCTCCTCTGGATCCGCGCTTCTTCTTATTTGATTTCTTAATCCTCGATGGTAAAAATCCAAGTGGTAATATAAATCCAGCGTTCAGGTTACTTGCGTTAGGCCGACAGGAGAGAGAATTCCCGGGAGTAAATAATGCGAGGCAGGGCAATCCCATTATTAGTAGGCCCATTGTCGGCGTTTGCCTCGGATATCGTCGACAGGAGAGTTACCAGAGGACGCCCCGTCATGTGACCAGTTAAGATAAAGGTGGATATAGGACACCCCGTCATGTGACCAGTTAAGATAAAGGTGGATATAGGACGCCCCGTCATGTGACCAGTTAAGATAAAGTGGCTATAGGACGCCCCCGTCATGTGACCAGTTAAGATAAAGGTGGATATAGGACACCCCGTCATGTGACCAGTTAAGATAAAGGTGGCTATAGGACAACCCGTCATGTGACCAGTTAAGATAAAGGTGGATATAGGACACCCCGTCATGTGACCAGTTAAGATAAAGGTGGATATAGGACACCCCGTCATGTGACCAGTTAAGATAAAGGTGGATATAGGACACCCCGTCATGTGACCAGTTAAGATAAAGGTGGATATAGGACACCCCGTCATGTGACCAGTTAAGATAAAGGTGGATATAGGACGCCCCGTCATGTGACCAGTTAAGATAAAGGTGGCTATAGGACGCCCCCGTCATGTGACCAGTTAAGATAAAGGTGGATATAGGACACCCCGTCATGTGACCAGTTAAGATAAAGGTGGCTATAGGATGCCCCGTCATGTGACCAGTTAAGATAAAGGTGGATATAGGACGCCCCGTCATGTGACCAGTTAAGATAAAGGTGGCTATAGGACGCCCCGTCATGTGACCAGTTAAGATAAAGGTGGCTATAGGACGCCCCCGTCATGTGACCAGTTAAGATAAAGGTGGCTATAGGACGCCCCGTCATGGCCCATTCTTCCTATTCTCAGTCTGGTTATTTTGGGAAGGTTCAGTTAAACTTTAAATGTTTGAATTGTTTTTCCATCCATTGTCTAGAGCTGAGTAACTGTGTACCTTGCATGTTTTATCTCAAGTTAATTCTAACCTGAGATAATAATAATACCTTATGGTTAACCACCTTGATCTAGTCCAATGCATTCACACACCCACACATACTCACACACACACTCACAAACACACAAACACACAACACACACACACACACACACACACACACACTCACACTCACACACACACACACACACACACACACACACACACACACACACACACACACACACACACGCACACACACAGACTTTTTCCGAATGGTTTTATGAGGGCTACAGGGTAAAGGTCTAGATAGACAGAGAGAGCTCACACCCACACAGAGCTGTCTAAAGCTCCCAGGGCCAGTCACAGCAGCCAGGCCCCCTAAAGCTCAACTTACTCAGTACAGTATAAATCACCATGGATACAGATAGTTCATCAAGAAGTAACTGATTCAAAAAGGAAAAAAGAAATGCATGCCATTTATATGCAGTTTAATTTGAATATGATCAAAGTACATTTGCATCAATATGTGCTCACATAAGTACATGGTAATGCATATTACATTTACAATTACACAAATGGAAATGCCATTATTTAGTGCTGACTAAACATGTTTTGGTAGCACTTTACACATAAAGGTACATTAACTAACCATAAGTCATCATTAGTTATTGCAGTAATAAGCATGATTATAGAACATTATCATAGGGTTAGGGCAGGGGTCTTCAACGTTTTTAGGCCAAGGACCCCATAGCATATAGAGTGACTGAGCTGGGACCCCCCACTACATATATTGTATAAAACGGTGTTAAATATTAAACTGGGCCTACAATAACATGTAGGACAACCGATAGTGTCATGTATAAACATACCTTATTATTGTGCATACAATAATAAGGCTTAGTAACAAAGCTCCATCCATTGTGGCTCACAAAACACCTAACTCACAATTATTTTGATAAGAGGTCCTGACTCAACCGCTGCTATGAAGGTGTCAGATACTGATCTTACCGCAATGATTCATGGGTAGCCTTTCATCAATGTTGCATAAATGTAATATGTTAGTTACTGAAAATACACATTAACATGCATAATAACAAGAATACACGTTAACTGTTGAATGCATATTTGAAAAACTATATGTTTAATGTATATACAGGTCATCTTCGTTAACATGAATCCAATTAGTAGACATGAGCAACCTTAGTAAATGATTACTAGACACATTAGTTTACTGTTGATTATCTGTTAGGTAATGCATTGACTAATGAATGGTTGTGTACCCTTATCAATGTGTTTGACCACATAGTGGACGATGGTAGCCTGTACAGTGTCTCAGTGCTCCCCTCCTCCCAGGTATGCCAGTCTGTACTTCTGTGTTGGGATGGAGGCTGAGGACAACGAGCTGCTCACCCTGGAGGTACTGCACCGCTACGTGGAGCTGCTGGACAAATACTTTGGCAATGTAAGAGCCTGTTTGTTCAGCCATCTGACACGTTCTGTCTGATGGTGTCAGACCGTCCCTCCTGTCCCCAGAGCCTCGTTACTCATCCTCCTGGTTCCTCTGTGTGTTGGTTCCTGTGTGTTGGTTCCTCTGTGTGTTGGTTCCTGTGTGTTGGTTCCTGTGTGTTGGTTCCTGTGTGTTGGTTCCTCTGTGTGTTGGTTCCTGTGTGTTGGTTCCTGTGTGTTGGTTCCTGTGTGTTGGTTCCTGTGTGTTGGTTCCTCTGTGTGTTGGTTCCTGTGTGTGTTGGTTCCTCTGTGTGTTGGTTCCTGTGTGTTGGTTCCTCTGTGTGTTGGTTCCTGTGTGTTGGTTCCTGTGTGTTGGTTCCTGTGTGTTGGTTCCTGTGTGTTGGTTCCTCTGTGTGTTGGTTCCTCTGTGTGTTGGTTCCTCTGTGTGTTGGTTCCTCTGTGTGTTGGTTCCTGTGTGTTGGTTCCTCTGTGTGTTGGTTCCTCTGTGTGTTGGTTCCTGTGTGTTGGTTCCTGTGTGTGTTGGTTCCTCTGTGTGTTGGTTCCTCTGTGTGTTGGTTCCTGTGTGTTGGTTCCTCTGTGTGTTGGTTCCTGTGTGTTGGTTCCTCTGTGTTGGTTCCTCTGTGTGTTGGTTCCTGTGTGTTGGTTCCTCTGTGTTGGTTCCTCTGTGTGTTGGTTCCTCTGTGTTGGTTCCTGTGTGTTGGTTCCTCTGTGTTGGTTCCTGTCTGTTGGTTCCTGTCTGGTGGAGCTGCTGGACAAATACTTTGGCAATGTAAGAGTTTGTTCAGCCATCTGTTAGCTTTTCTAAACTGTTCGTATAGACTCTGTGTTGTGTATTTTTCATCGTAGTAGTAATTCTTGAAGTGGAAATCAAGGAAACTTGACAGGTTGGATCAGAGGGTCGAATAGATGGTTTATTCGAGGATGTAATACAGCCAGATAGAGACTTAGGTTGAATACTCTATAGTGTAGGTGGTGAGGAGCAGTCTCCTGACGTGCTCCTTGGCTGTTGATCCCTCTTCTCTCCGAACCAAAGGTTTGAGGCGAGTATTATAGGAAAGAAAACATGAATAACAAAAGAACAGAAGCAGTCTCTCCCTTGATAAGGTATATGGCCCTGGCTATGGCCCAGACGACCGGGTTGGTTCGTCCTCGTTGGGACATAACAAATGGAGGAATGTTGTAAATAAGACCTGGTATCAGTTGGAGAGGCACTGGCCTGTTCATAGACTTAAGAAATGTGACGAAAGAGAGACACTAAAATACACTAACATTCTACATCAGACTCTGACACGTCCTGTCTGATGGTGTCAGACCGTCCCTCCTGTCCCCAGAGCCTCGTTACTCATCCTCCTGGTTCCTCTGTGTGTTGGTTCCTGTGTGTTGGTTCCTGTGTGTTGGTTCCTCTGTGTGTTGGTTCCTCTGTGTGTTGGTTCCTGTGTGTTGGTTCCTGTGTGTTGGTTCCTGTGTGTTGGTTCCTCTGTGTGTTGGTTCCTGTGTGTTGGTTCCTCTGTGTGTTGGTTCCTCTGTGTGTTGGTTCCTGTGTGTTGGTTCCTCTGTGTGTTGGTTCCTCTGTGTGTTGGTTCCTGTGTGTTGGTTCCTCTGTGTGTTGGTTCCTGTGTGTTGGTTCCTGTGTGTTGGTTCCTGTGTGTTGGTTCCTCTGTGTGTTGGTTCCTGTGTGTTGGTTCCTCTGTGTGTTGGTTCCTCTGTGTGTTGGTTCCTGTGTGTTGGTTCCTCTGTGTGTTGGTTCCTGTGTGTTGGTTCCTGTGTGTTGGTTCCTGTGTGTTGGTTCCTCTGTGTGTTGGTTCCTGTGTGTTGGTTCCTCTGTGTGTTGGTTCCTGTGTGTTGGTTCCTCTGTGTGTTGGTTCCTCTGTGTGTTGGTTCCTGTGTGTTGGTTCCTCTGTGTGTTGGTTCCTCTGTGTGTTGGTTCCTGTGTGTTGGTTCCTGTGTGTTGGTTCCTGTGTGTTGGTTCCTGTGTGTTGGTTCCTCTGTGTGTTGGTTCCTCTGTGTGTTGGTTCCTGTGTGTTGGTTCCTCTGTGTGTTGGTTCCTGTGTGTTGGTTCCTGTGTGTTGGTTCCTGTGTGTTGGTTCCTCTGTGTGTTGGTTCCTGTGTGTTGGTTCCTCTGTGTGTTGGTTCCTGTGTGTTGGTTCCTCTGTGTGTTGGTTCCTCTGTGTGTTGGTTCCTGTGTGTTGGTTCCTCTGTGTGTTGGTTCCTCTGTGTGTTGGTTCCTGTGTGTTGGTTCCTGTGTGTTGGTTCCTGTGTGTTGGTTCCTGTGTGTTGGTTCCTCTGTGTGTTGGTTCCTGTGTGTTGGTTCCTGTGTGTTGGTTCCTGTGTGTTGGTTCCTGTGTGTTGGTTCCTCTGTGTTGGTTCCTGTCTGTTGGTTCCTGTGTGTTGGTTCCTCTGTGTGTTGGTTCCTGTGTGTTGGTTCCTGTGTGTTGGTTCCTCTGTGTTGGTTCCTGTGTGTTGGTTCCTGTGTGTTGGTTCCTCTGTGTTGGTTCCTGTCTGTTGGTTCCTGTCTGGTTGTCTGCTGGACAAATACTTTGGCAATGTAAGAGTTTGTTCAGCCATCTGTTAGCTTTTCTAAACTGTTCGTATAGACTCTGTGTTGTGTATTTTTCATCGTAGTAGTAATTCTTGAAGTGGAAATCAAGGAAACTTGACAGGTTGGATCAGAGGGTCGAATAGATGGTTTATTCCAGGATGTGATACAGCCAGATAGAGACTTAGGTTTAATACTGTGTTGGTTCCCTCTGTGTTGGTTCCTGTGTGTTGGTTCCTCTCTGTGTTGGTTCCTCTGTGTGTTGGTTCCTGTGTGTTGGTTCCTCTCTGTGTTGGTTCCTCTGTGTGTTGGTTCCTGTGTGTTGGTTCCTGTGTGTTGGTTCCTCTGTGTGTTGGTTCCTCTGTGTGTTGGTTCCTGTGTGTTGGTTCCTGTGTGTTGGTTCCTGTGTGTTGGTTCCTCTGTGTGTTGGTTCCTCTGTGTGTTGGTTCCTCTGTGTGTTGGTTCCTGTGTGTTGGTTCCTGTGTGTGTTGGTTCCTGTGTGTTGGTTCCTCTGTGTGTTGGTTCCTCTGTGTGTTGGTTCCTGTGTGTTGGTTCCTGTGTGTTGGTTCCTCTGTGTGTTGGTTCCTCTGTGTGTTGGTTCCTGTGTGTTGGTTCCTGTGTGTTGGTTCCTCTGTGTGTTGGTTCCTCTGTGTGTTGGTTCCTCTGTGTGTTGGTTCCTCTGTGTGTTGGTTCCTCTGTGTGTTGGTTCCTGTGTGTGTTGGTTCCTGTGTGTTGGTTCCTCTGTGTGTTGGTTCCTCTGTGTGTTGGTTCCTGTGTGTTGGTTCCTCTGTGTTGGTTCCTGTCTGTTGGTTCCTGTGTGTTGGTTCCTCTGTGTGTTGGTTCCTCTGTGTGTTGGTTCCTCTGTGTGTTGGTTCCTGTGTGTGTTGGTTCCTGTGTGTTGGTTCCTCTGTGTGTTGGTTCCTATGTGTTGGTTCCTCTGTGTGTTGGTTCCTCTGTGTTGGTTCCTGCCTGTGCTCCTGTTTTTCTTCTGAAACAGCAATATTCTTTTGCACATGCTTCTGTGACGTCTTCTTTGTTGAATTGTGTTGTGGCTTCCCTCAGGTCTGTGAACTGGACCTCATCTTTAACTTTGAGAAGGCCTATTACATCCTGGATGAGTTCCTGATGGGAGGAGAAGTTCTGGAAACCTCCAAAATAGATATTGGAGTAGCTATTGAGGATGCAGATGTACTTCAAGAGGTGCAGTGAATTGTAGATTGAGTGTGTAGTAATAGTAAGACAAGTACACATGGTATACCTCTGATATGGAAAATGCTTCAAGAAGTCATTGTTCTTCTTTCTTCACAGACATTGGAAGAGTACATGAACAAACCAACCTTCTGAGTTGTGTTGGAAGTGTGAAGATTCCTTTTATACCTGTCAGAACCTGCTTATGAAGGTTGATGTTGTGATGAGAATTTGGTCATCTTTTAGAATGTTTGAAAACCTTCAGGTAATCAAAGTGCATATGGTAGATCAATTTTCTTGTATTCGAAGTATAAATCAAATATGCTGACAGTGCCTTTTTTAATTCTCCATATTTATGAATGTATTTACAATAAACTTCAATTTAATAAATTTTAAATTTACAAATCTTGATCTATTGTAACCACCATTTCAGTTTCCCTTTTGATTTAAATACTTGTATTTTGTATTAATAAAGAGCTGTTTCAATATGTTCATGTGTACCAAGGCCAAAGCGAAACTCAATTGCTAACTAAACATGAAAGCTATCGTTACATTGTGATTCATTTCAATTGGTTTCCATTGGTTCATATTGCTCAATTGCCTTGCGGTAAAGCTAGTTTAATCAAGTTCACGTGACAACAAATAAGTAAACACTACACAGTAAGGAAAAAATAAAGTCAATGCTTTATTTACCCAATGTACGTCACATATGACCACACCTATAGGAATTAATTACCAAAAACAAGGGAGGAATCAAACACAGATTCTGCGTTGAAATGCAAGGATGGTGAGTCAGGTGTAGGCTATAGGTTTAGACCAATCAACTACTACCGAACAGTACTCACCAATACAAACATGAGCTACCATCTCTGCTCAGATAGGACCAATGAGTCAGGTACTTCACAGAATTGACCAAAGATTTGATTGCATTGTTCTATACATATTTCTTTTCAAAATACTTTTTTAGAATCCCTCTACAACAAAACAATATATAATGTGTGTGTATATACAGTGCCCGCGGTGAGGCCTGGCCCTGCGGGGGTCATTTCTCCTGGCTGGCCTGGTCCTCGGTCAGGAGGGTCATCATCTTCATGAGCGCGTCGTCGTCCAGGCCGCGTGTCTGTTCCGCCCCGCCCGGGCCCTCCCGCTCCGACTGTCTTTTCTGCTGCTGCTGTGCTGCTCTGTCTGAGTCCATCTGATCAAAGTAGTCCTGCACGGCCTGCTCCAAGGAGCCCCGCCCTCCCTGCTCCAAGGAGCCCGGCCCTCCCTGCTCCTCGTCCTCGTCGGGCCCCGCCAAGCCCTGGGCCCCTCGTTTCTGGCCCGTCTTTTTGTTGTACATGGGCGTGGCGGGATGTTGTGCCAGGATCTTTGCTGCGAGGTACGCTGCCAGTTGGTCCTCGCCCCCGTTGTCGTCGTAGTTGTGCTTTAGTTTGCTGGGTGCTCCGCGGCTCTGTGACGGAGTGTACTTCTCCTGCCTCCTCGGCTGGGGCTGAATGCGTGGCTGTGAGACTTGGTACGGCGGGGGCCTCTTCAGGGGCCCTGGGCCCCCTGCGCTTCCTAACCCCAGGAGGCTCAGGATCTCCAGCGTCCTCGCGTCTTTCGCCTTGTAACTGCTTTGCCGCTGGGGTGTGAGGTACCTGTTGTTGGTTCTGGTGTGCGCCCTGGCCGGCCCGCGGCTCTGAGGCGGCGTGGTGTGGCTCCTGGGCCGGCTCCTGTCCCCGGCCTTAACCAGGGCCAGCAGCTCCTCAGGGGGGATCTGGTACTTCTGTGAGAGTCGGAGGAGTTGGTGCATGTCCTGTTGTGGGCTTCTGTTGTCCCAGTACTGGAACTGAGAAACCTTCCTCTTTGCCCTCTCCTCCTCCTCCTCCTCCTCCTCCTCCTCCTCCTTTATCTCTCTTTTATCCTCCTCCTCAGTTTTCTCCAGGACCTTCAGAAGGTAGTAGTCCACCAGGTTGGCCATGTCCTCTGCGTCTTCTGTAGGGTGGGGGTTGGTGGCCCTTCTAGCAAAGAGACCTTCTCCATCCTGCTCCTCGTCCTGCTCCTCCTCCCCCACCCCGTGGTCTTCGTCCTCTCCGTCATCGCTGTAGTCCAGGACCTGGCCGGCCTGGGGTTTGCTGCCCCCCCGCTGCTCCTCCTCCTCCTCCTCGTCTTCCTCCACCTCCTCCCCCCCCCCGCGCCGTAGCGGAGCCCAGTCGACCAGCCCTCTGGCCACCTCGTCGTACGCCAGACTCCTCGCGTTGAGCTCCTCC
>NC_140274.1:1936971-1946971 GCF_964030765.1 Micromesistius poutassou | reverse complement strand
CTACCTTCCCGTACTGCTGCTCGCCACATTGGTGTCAGAAGTGGGATTGGCCTGCGCACGCGGAGAAAGGATTGGGATTGACGGTTGAGCCCATGGAGCACGTTGCAGTCCCAAACTACGCCGACTCATCCTGCGTTATGGAGCGCAACACCCCCTGGGGGTTGTGGACGGAGAACTGGCAGCTGCGATAGAGGGATACCTCTCCCATGGCGTAAAGGTGAAGAAGATTGCGGACCTGTATGGTGTCTACAGATTTGGGTGTAGGGTGGTTCTGTGGACACCATACTGGTCCGCCATGGGAGAGCTATCCCTCTATTGCCTCCAAGGGCATCTCCACGGTAGGTCTCTCGACCCTATGTTTGCACCCAGTGCCTGTAGCACTTGGGAAATCCACACTGGTGTCAAAACGTACCAGTAAGGATAAGTCGTCTATCCTATCTCTCAGAGCACGCACTCTATCAACTGCATCTGTGTCTTCAAAAGCATTGTTCTCCACATCATCTGCCAGACTTCGGAGCATAGCGACAATCTCCTCTATTGCTGACACATACGAACATAAACAAGGAAATTACGAGGAAGTGACGTAGGTCCCGCCCACATGCGATTTGCTGATAGATTGCAAAATCTTTTGCAAAGCGTTTTGTGGATTGAAATGTCATTAGAATTTTACAACACACAGAGCGTGGCGAAGTGCATTGCAATCACAGGGGCTCTATAGCTTTTCCTTTTGAATAAAGGCACTCAAAAAATGATATTTTTATTGTTATAACTTTTTCAAATTGAATTGCATCACTTTGCATATTAAAATACACTTTGAGTAACGTATTTTCAAATTACATTATTAAATTGCATAATGAAATGACTTATTGAATTGCAAATTGCATTGCCATTTGCTACATATATGCTTCCATACACTAGACTCTCTGAAATTGACTCAGATCTCTCTGTTGTTGCCACAAACATTCGTTCATTTTGTGCAAAAATGGACTAGTCGCGACAAAATAACATTATGATTGATGGGATGATGATGATGGGATCCTGAGTCTGAAAATGAGAACTGGGCTGAATCAGAAAGATGCAGAAGATCTTCGCTGAGAAGCTCAAACTCTCAGGCATTGAGTTTCAACGTGTGCATCAGACTGGAAAATCAACAGGACAGAGAGCAAGGCCCATTGTTGCACGATTCATTAGACACAAGGACAAAGTCAGAGTCATGGAGAAAGCAAAAGACTTAAAAGGGACCAACGTGTACATCAACGAGGACTATCCAGAAGATGTTCGCCAAAAACGTAAAGAACTCATACCTATGAAGGAAATAGCATTCCTCCGCTATGATAAGCTCATTGTCCATCCTGCATCCCGACCCCCAAGCTAAGGAGCTGGAGAGGGAAAGGCAGACAAGTCTGGGGGTTGGTAGGCCTAACCCTAACACGGTAGGCCACTGTGACTGTAAGTCTCCTCTTTAGATTAGTATGAACTTGAACTCTTTAAAACTTCCTAACAAAGGCTTGGTGATTGCTCACAGTGTCAGGAACAAGATGCTGGAATCAAACTGCCTAGTGCAAGCAAACACCATTCACATACTTGCATTCAGAGACTCATTTAGGGCCCTATCTTGCAACCAGCACAAATTACTTTCTACACGACGCATGTATCGTTGGTAGTTTGCAACCGGTGTAAAGCTGATTTTCCCCCGCAGCAAACCCTTGCACACAGATATCATGTACAAGCCTATAACTTCTAGGATTGATGAGTATTTGATCATGAGAAAACATAGTTTTCATAGAGTGTTTAAAAGAATGAATGAATGCAGGTGATGCTTGGCACGTGTGTGTGTGCGCACATTATGAACAAGTCGGTAACGATAATGTATACAATACAAACAATGTTTGTTAATGTATTGTCGCATATCATTAAATAGACCCACAGTTGCGGCCACAGGACCGCATATCATATACATGTTAAGTTGTCTTTGCCGCAATTTACATGACAACTCAGTGTTTCTGAAGTTGTAGAAGAAAACGCTATTCCATGTGTGAATTATGCCTATTATTTGGCCATGAACTGAGCCATTTGAAGTTTGAAATTCATGTGGTCATGCATCTGTCTTAGAGAAGACTGTCTGTCAAAATATCAACTTGTCAAGTTCAAATGCGCTGGCTCTTAAAGGGGATGGGAGATGGAACTCTCATTGGTTTAAACTCTTTCATTCTTGACCAGTGGTATCATTAGAGGGTTAATCTTTATTCAGAAAGGACAGAGACAGGTATGGAGGGGGAGTGGCTATTTACATACAAAGTCATCTTCCTTCAAAATTGTGTCTGGAATGTATGTGTAATAATGTAGAAGCACTGTGGGTTCAAATACATCTACCTCACTTGAAACCAATATTGGTTGGCTGCTGCTGCTGCTACAGGCCTCCTGGAGCAAACTCTCAGTGCTTTAATGACGTGTGTGATAAGATTGACATAGTTGATGACTCAAAGAGTGAAATTTACTTGCTTGGGGACATGAATATTGTGGGAATGGGGGTGTTTCATTAATAATATTGTTATTAGTGTTTTTGTTGTTGTTATTAATAATTGCTCAGACTAGCAGAAAAGATTTGACACATGGCACTGACAATTCAACCAAATATGAAGTATTTATTCAATTTCCACATGTGTTTGTGCGTGTGTGTGTGTGTGTGTGTGTGTGTGTGTGTGTGTGTGAGAGAGAGTGTGTCTGTGTTATAGCAGAGTCACAAACCCAGGATATGCTTTATTTTCATTGGTTGCTGTGTTAAATCTTACCCAGATACAATAGTGCTATTTTCTGATTGGCTATTGTGTAGCCCCTATCTTTCTTTGATTGGCTGATAAGTGGCAGGCTCGGCTAAGAGATCCAGGGAGGACGTGCTTGAGTCCTCCATAGTGAGAGCAGCGCGGCCAGAGACATGTTGGGCGCTGCGGCATATTAAATATAGACTTGTTTTTTTCCACATGAGAAATACAATGTGTGGCGGGAGTGTGTGACAAAAGAGAGAAATGAGTGACTGTCACGCTCGGGAGGAGACCAGGACACAATGGGGCATTTGAAACACGCACGCACCCACACGCAAACATGCACGCAAGCACACACACACACACACACACACACACACACACACACACACACACACACACACACACACGCGTGCACACGCGAGCACACACTCACAATTAAGCATGCACACATGCACGCACCCACGTGCACACACACTCGCGGGTGTGCACGCAAGCACATACATACACAGACACACACACACACACACACAGAAATGTGTGTGTACGTCTAAGACAGACAGATACAGCCCAGACTTTTCTACCTAATTGCTTGTGGGTTTGCATGTGGAAGGTTTACTGGTAAACAGAAACCAATTACTGCTCCACATCCCCCAGCCCCGTCCCCCTCCACGCCAGGACCACTCTCTCTCCCCCCCTCCCCCCCTCCTCCCGTCCCCTCTCCAGGACCACTCTCTCTCCCCCCATCCCCCCCTCCCCCCCTCCCCCCCTCCTCCCGTCCCGTCTCCAGGACCACTCTCTCTCCTCCCCTCCGCCCCTCCCCCCCTCCCCCCCTCCTCCCGTCCCGTCTCCAGGACCACTCTCTCTCCTCTGAGTAAAGGAAGTTTATCTTCTCTTTGCTTCGGCCCGAAAAAACATTACCAATAATGGAATGCTATAATTTTAGCCGTACAGGAAGTTATGTCATTAGGGGACAGTAGTCGAGGACACCTGAGCTAGAGACCTGGGGTCTCTAGCAAATGCGCCGTTGATAGATGTCGGAAATATGAAGCCTTGCAATAAATGGATATGAAGTCATTGGACACACGGAGTGGGGCGGCTGTGGGAGAACCCCGAGCCTCTGGAAGGCTCTGCTGACCCCCGGACCAGAAGACGAACATCAAGCTCCTCTGATCCACAGAAACACGTCCTCCTGGTCCCCAAGAAGAGGAATAAAGATCTACCTTTTTATTGAGTTACATAAAAGAACAGGTCCTAGGAATTATTTTTTGGCTCTTGACTTTCTAGAAATGCTATGGCCCAAATGTGAGAGAGAATTAGCGACTGTGGACTATCAGACCTTGTCTATGATTAAGAAAGAAAAGTAAAGTAACTACTGCTTCTACCGATACTCATGTATTCATCTCTGCCAACAGCTTGTTCTCTTAGTATTCTCTTTTCTTATGCTCATTGACTGCTCAAAACAGAGCTGTTAAAATGTGCAGCCTCTTCATGTTTTACTACAGGCTACCATTGACTTAATCCAAGTCAATGGTAATTAATCCAGGAATAAGAAGGCAATAAACTATGAGCATTGGCCTCAAGAGGCCATGGGAGGGATTGGCTTTACTGTGAGCTTTATTATATGAGAGATTATGAAATGTGTTATTTTTGATCCCTTAAAATAGATCATTCCGTCTTCTTTCTCTAGCTTTTTCTCTCCTCTCCCCTCTTCTCTCCTTCCCTCCTCCTCCTCTTCTCCTACCCTCCTCCTCTTCTCCTCCCCTCCTCCTCTCCCTCTTCCTCCTTCCCTCCTGGCCTCTTCTTGTTGTCTGCACCTTGCCTGACTCCTCCTCCTCCTCTCTGGCCTGGCAGGAACAAGGGAGAGAGACAGAGAAAGAAAACAAGGCTGTGAACGCTCCCCAATGACGTCAGAGTCTCTTTTTGCTCATCAACGTGTGGTGTCCATTTCCAGCTAAGGTTCTTAAGGTGATGCATAACGTAGAGCGTGGGTGGATTGTTATGCACACTCTCGATATCTCGGTAAAAAATGATTTATTCGATCTTGTCCAGTAACAGAAAATAATCCAAGGCAGTTGTAAATAAGGTAAATAATGTAATCTTAATGAAAAAATATCTAACAAATAAGTTATGTCGAAAGTAGTGGTCAAAACAGAGTGTTAACCTCAACACACGCTAACCTCATTCATCGGCCATCACAGACATTTGGCCAACAACCTCTTTATGGCCTTTGACCTGTGATGTCAGCCATGACGTCTACAAACACAAAATAATATATTATATATATATATATATGTATATGTATAAAATTATAATATAATAATATAATAATAATATATAATATATAATATATAATAATAATATAATAACACACAAAATACAAATATAATACAAAATCATTTCATCATCTGTGTGTGTGTGTGGGGGGGGACGACATGTGTGTGTGTGTGTGTGTGTGTGTGTGTGTGTGTGTGTGTGTGTGTGTGTGTGTGTGTGTCCCCTCTCTACAAAGGAGACGTGAGGCTTGATATGGAGGGAGCAGTGTGGTCCCTCTCCTCTTCCAGGGACAAAGTGTTGACCAAGGACTACAAACCAGGGCTGAAGGACTGAAGCTAGGTGACGACGTCATGATGTGACGTTAGACACGTTCAGTTAGAAGCTGCCAGCCTGGGATCTATTGACATGTGATAACACAGCAACACACACACAGACAACACACAGACAACACACACATAGACAACACACACATAGACAACACACAGACAACACACACACAGACAACACACAGACAACACACAAACAACACACACATAGACAACACACAGACAACACACACACACACACACACACACACACAGACACAGACAACATACAGACAACACACAAACAACACACACATAGACAACACACAGACAACACACACATAGACAACACACAGACAACACACACACACACAGACAACACACACATAGACAACACACAGACAACACACACACACACACACACACAGACAACACACAGACAACACACAAACAACACACACATAGACAACACACAGACAACACACACACACACAGACAACACACAGACAACACACAAACAACACACACATAGACAACACACAGACAACACACACACACAGACAACACACAGACGCACACAGACACACAACACACAGATACACAACACACAGACAACACACAGACACACAACACACAGACAACACACATACTTCTAGTTGTATAGTTATGTTACTGTGTGTGTTTGTTCATTATTCACCACCATTCATAGTAAAGTAACATGTTAATGGTGTAAAATGGTGTGAAGGGACGTTGAGAGAGTTTCTATTTCTTTTACAATGCTCTCACCCTGAACATCCATGCATTATGAATCAACCTCTTATAATTTGACAGAGAATACGATCACATCTTTACACACAAAGACAGCTCCTAGCTTTAGAATGGGTTAGTATCTTACGGTCCTTTGGTGTAATAGAGCTGACAATGCCCAGGGAAACGAGACAGTAAATACAGTAAAGTGTAAATGGATGATACACAACAAATCAAATAAAGAAGATATATTCAGATGTTATATTTTTTTAGTGCAGCGTTAGAGGTTAGAGGGGATGTCTTCTCTGTCTTTAATAATCTTTTTTTTTCATGGAGATGACTGGATCATACCAACGTCACTTGATTAAAGAGTCCTTTGAAGACTGCTTTTAGTATCTATTCCTGGCCTCTGCTGTCACTATGCATCACCCAGCAACAGGGCTCCGTCAGACCACGACACCGCAGGACCCTTCTCCTCCGCTTCCTCGCGTCTCCTCCATGCCCTCACCTCACCCCGCTGTCCCTGGACCTGATCTGCACCGCGCCTCAGGGGAATGAGTGGAGGGGATAAACAGCGCAGTGACAGGAGCTGAGAGGCTGTTGTCCACAGGGTCTGCAGCCCAGCCAGTAGTGCATGGTTGACTTGTGGCTCCTCCTCCGTGAGCTCCTCCTTCCCGGCCACACGCATCACAATGACCACACCACACTAGGTATTTGTTCCCCCCCCACACATACACGCACACACACACACGCACACACACGCACACACACACACACACACACACACCCAACTGCTCCTGTAGCTTCTGAGATAGCATGCCCTTCCTGATGTGACACTTTGTACTGTGTGTGCTTATGAGTGTGTGTGCGTGCGTGCGTGCCTCCGTGTGTGTGTGTGTGTGTGTGTGTTTGAGCGTTGGAGGGGGGGTAGGGTAGGGTGGGATTCCCACGGAGCGGAACATGAAGCATCAGATTATGATTTAATAATGCAGACAGGAAGTGAGTGGGTGGATTGCGGGGAACTAAGGAGAAAGCAGAGGAAGAGGGATGGAGTGTTCACTGAAATGAGATCATTCACCCAGAGAGCACCTCTCCATCTGTGGCACTCACACACACACACCGTCAGCCCAGCGTGTGAGATGAGCTCATTGATTAATGACTCTTTATTTATTGATTGGGGTATTCTGGGTTCTGGTATGAGTCTGACTGGTATCGGCAGCCATCCGCCCCTGAACACCGCCTCCTACATCAGTGAGGCTTTTTAGTATTATATGTTCAACAATAATAATAAACTACAATAATGGAGAGCAGTGCACAATGCTATGTGTGAATGATAACAGGGGGATGTAAAGAGACAAACAGATATAAAGTATTAGAGCAGTCCTTTACTGAAGAAGTTACTGATAAATAGTATTTAGGAACAACATACAGCAACACGAATGACAAGCACTGCCCACTGAACAGCACAGGTGAATGTTGAACAGGTGGGGAACAATGAAGTATACTGAGACACTGAATGGAGGATGATGAGGATGATGAGGATGATGAGGATGATGAGGATGATGAGGATGATGAGGATGACGCCACTAGCATAGACCACATACAGAGACGCTGCAACACGGCCGCCATGTTGGAGAGGGCAAGACCGACCTGTAAACACACACATACAGGGACAGGCCGTCAACAGCACTTATTTATTTTCTCAACCCATTTCAATTCATATAATATATATAATAGGACTTAATGTTAATCCAAAGCATGTCACTGGAAGTGGTTGAGATATACGCACACTGAAGTGCTTATTGTGCAGATTGTTTCCCGTCCGGCCTCTCAGTTGTGTTCAGTGTCACAGAGGCTCAGAGGGCCGGGTCAATGGGGGCAGGGCTAGGGCTAGGGCTAGGGCTACTAGGGCTACTAGGGCTAGGGCTACTAGGGCTACTAGGGCTAGGGCTACTAGGGCTACTAGGGCTACTAGGGCTAGGGCTACTAGGGCTACTAGGGCTAGGGCTACTAGGGCTACTAGGGCTAGGGCTACTAGGGCTACTAGGGCTAGGGCTACTAGGGCTACTAGGGCTACTAGGGCTAGGGCTACTAGGGCTACTAGGGCTAGGGCTAGGGCTACTAGGGCTACTAGGGCTACTAGGGCTACTAGGGCTAGGGCTACTAGGGCTACTAGGGCTAGGGCTACTAGGGCTAGGGCTACTAGGGCTACTAGGGCTAGGGCTAGGGCTAGGGCTAGGGCTACTAGGGCTAGGGCTAGGGCTACTAGGGCTAGGGCTAGGGCTAGGGCTAGGGCTAGGGCTACTAGGGCTTCTAGGGCTAGGGCTACTAGGGCTAGGGCTACTAGGGCTAGGGCTACTAGGGCTACTAGGGCTACTAGGGCTACTAGGGCTAGGGCTACTAGGGCTACTAGGGCTACTAGGGCTACTAGGGCTAGGGCTACTAGGGCTACTAGGGCTACTAGGGCTACTAGGGCTAGGGCTACTAGGGCTAGGGCTAGGGCTACTAGGGCTAGGGCTACTAGGGCTACTAGGGCTACTAGGGCTAGGGCTAGGGCTAGGGCTACTAGGGCTAGGGCTACTAGGGCTACTAGGGCTACTAGGGCTACTAGGGCTAGGGCTACTAGGGCTACTAGGGCTAGGGCTACTAGGGCTACTAGGGCTACTAGGGCTAGGGCTACTAGGGCTACTAGGGCTACTAGGGCTAGGGCTACTAGGGCTAGGGCTACTAGGGCTACTAGGGCTACTAGGGCTACTAGGGCTAGGGCTACTAGGGCTACTAGGGCTACTAGAGCTACTAGGGCTACTAGGGCTACTAGGGCTACTAGGGCTAGGGCTACTATGGCTACTAGGGCTACTAGGGCTAGGGCTACTAGGGCTACTAGGGCTAGGGCTACTAGGGCTACTAGGGCTACTAGGGCTAGGGCTACTAGGGCTAGGGCTACTAGGGCTACTAGGGCTACTAGGGCTAGGGCTACTAGGGCTACTAGGGCTACTAGGGCTACTAGGGCTAGGGCTACTAGGGCTACTAGGGCTACTAGGGCTAGGGCTACTAGGGCTACTAGGGCTACTAGGGCTAGGGCTACTAGGGCTACTAGGGCTAGGGCTACTAGGGCTAGGGCTACTAGGGCTACTAGGGCTACTAGGGCTACTAGGGCTAGGGCTACTAGGGCTACTAGGGCTACTAGGGCTAGGGCTACTAGGGCTACTAGGGCTAGGGCTACTAGGGCTAGGGCTACTAGGGCTACTAGGGCTAGGGCTACTAGGGCTACTAGGGCTACTAGGGCTACTGGGGCTACTAGGGCTAGGGCTACTAGGGCTAGGGCTACTAGGGCTAGGGCTACTAGGGCTACTAGGGCTAGGGCTACTAGGGCTACTAGGGCTACTAGGGCTAGGGCTACTAGGGCTACTAGGGCTAGGGCTACTAGGGCTACTAGGGCTACTAGGGCTACTAGGGCTACTAGGGCTAGGGCTACTAGGGCTACTAGGGCTACTAGGGCTAGGGCTAGGGCTACTAGGGCTAGGGCTACTAGGGCTACTAGGGCTACTAGGGCTACTAGGGCTAGGGCTACTAGGGCTACTAGGGCTACTAGGGCTACTAGGGCTAGGGCTACTAGGGCTACTAGGGCTAGGGCTACTAGGGCTACTAGGGCTACTAGGGCTAGGGCTACTAGGGCTACTAGGGCTACTAGGGCTAGGGCTACTAGGGCTACTAGGGCTAGGGCTACTAGGGCTACTAGGGCTACTAGGGCTAGGGCTACTAGGGCTACTAGGGCTACTAGGGCTAGGGCTAGGGCTACTAGGGCTACTAGGGCTAGGGATAGGGCTACTAGGGCTACTAGGGCTACTAGGGCTACTAGGGCTAGGGCTACTAGGGCTACTAGGGCTACTAGGGCTAGGGCTACTAGGG
>NC_140274.1:1929471-1931971 GCF_964030765.1 Micromesistius poutassou | reverse complement strand
CGGGGCATGGGGTAGGCATCGAACTCGGACGCCTCGTTCAGCCTCCTGAAGTCATTGCAGAAGCGGTAGCTCCCATCTGGCTTTGGCACGAGGACTACGGGGCTGGACCAGGCACTGCGCGACTTCTCGATGGCCCGGAGCTGTAGCATCCGGCGTACCTCGGCCTGGATGGCCTCCCTCCGGGCCTCCGGGATCCTGTAGGGGTGCACTCTCACCTTCACCCCAGGCGCCATCCGGATATCATGTTGAGCAATCGTGGTCCTCCCCGGAAGCTCAGAAAACATGTCCTGGTGCTGCATAACGTTCTTGCCGAGGTCTTGCTTCTGGGCCGGGCTGAGATCCTCCCCCATCGGAACCTCCGAGATCTCGCGTCGGGCCGTCAGCGTCAGGGGAGCAGGGTCAGGGGGTTCCCCTCCCCCTCTCCACTGCTTCAAAATGTTACTGTGATATAACTGGGTAGGCTTTCGCCTCCCGGGTTGTCTAACCCGGTAGTTTACCTCTCCCACACGTTCCACCACCTCATAGGGTCCCTGCCACTTGGCCAGGAACTTGCACTCTGCGGTGGGGACCAGGACCAGGACCCGGTCCCCAGGCTGGAAAGTTCGCAGCCGGGCTCCCCGGTTGTAGACCCTCGCCTGGGCCTGCTGGGCTTGCCGGAGGTGTTCCCGTACGATGGGCCACACCTGGGCCATGCGGTCCCTCATCTGTTCCACGTGGTCCAGGGTGGTGCGGTGGGGGGACGGCTGGCTCTCCCACGCCTCCTTGGCGAGGTCTAGTATGCCGCGGGGCCTTCGTCCGTACAGCAGCTCGAATGGTGAGAACCCGGTGGACGCCGGGGGAACCTCCCGTATGGCAAACAGAACATGGGGTAACAGCTGATCCCAGTTCTTACCGTCCCGGTCCATGGCCTTTTTGAGCATCTGCTTCAGTGTCTTGTTGAAGCGCTCCACCAGGCCATCCGTCTGGGCGTGGTAGACTGAGGTCCGGAGCTGAGTCACCTGCAGGAGTCTCAGTAATTCTTTTAGCACACGAGACATGAAGCAGGAGCCCTGATCTGTTAATATCTCCTTCGCTATCCCTACCCGGCTATTTGGGGCGATCCGAGGTCCCTTTGCCTACGTTTGGTGTGAGTCTGGGGTGATCTGAAGCTCACTGCCCACTGTGGACCGAGAGTGCAGAGCCGACAGTATCACGCACTGAGTGGCCACTGAAGCGGCGGCAGCCTGTAGCTCCAGTGGAAGCACGGCGGCTCCTCAGGAAGAAGCGTCAGACAGCAACCTGATTTTAATTTGTCATCCGCACATCTGTATCATGCCACTCAGTGCCCAATACTGGCATATCAACCGTTTTGCTTCAGCCACTCAACGTGCTATTGCCCGGTGTCACAAGACAAATGCACCCATTCCGAGTGATCGATGACGATACAAATGTTACGTTTTAAGCATATGCATGTTTCTGCACGTGAACGACTTCATGCCTGTCCACGCTTCAAACTCGTGCATGTTGCATAAAATGTGCAACAGCGCCCCCTGGGGTCACACTTATCCAGCATCTAGGATTGCTCTTCCTTGGGTCCCCGGATGTTAACACTGAATTTCATACATTGAATTTTGCAGCTGAATTTGGCATGTTGGATTTGGGGACGTTGAAAATATTTACGTTTAATTTTATACATTGAACTTTGCATCTGCATCTTAACGTTGAATATTAAAAAATAACATTAAATTAAATTAAATTAAACATGAATTTAACATTAAGTTAAATTCAGTGGCAAAAAATTCAGATACATTATTTTGATGCATAAATATTCAGTGCTTAAATTTCAATGGCTTTTCATTTTCAAAATCCGAAGAGACATATTTACTTCCATAGAAAACTGAAGGAATTAAAGTTGAATTATTCCTATCTATTTTTTCTATGTAAAAAAAAAAGTAGAAAAGGTGAAAGTAAAAGAACGATAGACACGTAAACAAGGGGTGAATGTAGCTCATTAACCTCACATATGGACATAGCACAGTGCTCATCTGATCCACCAGATGTCATGGTAACATGTGGGCCTCCTGCACTAACTCTAGAAATAGCCCTCAGATCTGAGATGTGACAGAGGAGGAGATGATGTGGGGGTGGGAGAGACCTGCAGCAGCACACAACATGTCTAATAATACCTTCATCACCATGAAGACGTGGTGGATGCCACAGGAAAACTACTACTTTATTAACAAGTGTGTGATGGTTTCCTCTAGTGGGCGAACAGACTAATTGATGGTGTGAATCTGTAGCTGTGTGTGAGGAAGCTGTACTAGCAGAGGTCTTTGGATGCTCGTTAAAATGCAAAGGTTTTAAGTATATGCAACACGCCGCATGTCTTTGCCCTAACCCTATATTTTGCACGTTCTCGTGTAGAGGTAGGGTGTCCCATTACCGTAGGGAGCTAAGGGGGGAGTGCTATTTTGCCCTTATAATCAACCCTCAAAATGTAGTGAGGTCCGATGCAGGCTTA
>NC_140274.1:1921971-1924471 GCF_964030765.1 Micromesistius poutassou | reverse complement strand
TTGGAAGTAGGGTGGGAGGCACTCATCCCGTGTCTCTGAACTCTGTTTAGTCCATTACGCGTCTCGCGTGTGCAGGTCACGAGTGGTCCATGCTCTCCTGGCGGCCCTTGGGGGCCCCCTTGGGGGCCTCCTCGGAGTCCTCCGTGGCCGCGCTGTCGGACTCCTCCTCGATGGCGAAGTGCACGTCGGCGGAGGAGCAGAGGGAGCTGACGCTGCTCTGCTCCAGGCACAGGGCGCAGGCCAGCGGGGACAGGGCCCGCCCCTCGAACACAATCCCCCCTTGCGGTTGGTGCTGGTGCTGGTGGTGGAGGTGGAGGTGTTCCGGGGAGGAGGGTGACTCGTGCTGCTGCACCTGCGCGCCGCAGAGCCCCGGGAAGGACAGCAGGGTGCTGCGCCTCCGCGGCCAGGCGCCCCACTCCCGCTGCTCCTCCTCGTGGATCAGACGCGTGAACACGTTGGTCCTCTTCTTCTCCCGCCTCTTCGAGCGGAGGTAGCCCAGCATGATGCCGCAGAGGAAGACGCCGTAGAAGGAGATGACGATCAGGATGTACAGGTACGCGTTCCCGTCGCTGGGGTCCGTCTGGGACCCACCCCGGGGGTCGGCCTGCAGGAGCGAGACCCCGGTGGTGGTGGCGTTGTCTGAGAGGTCCATCTGTTTCAACGCAGTGCCAAAGCTTACTGGGAAAAGGAAAAAACGGTCAAGTTAAGATGGTGGTCTTTTCTCTAACTAATCGAACTAATTAGAACTAACTAATCGGAGACGTGAATAACTGTATGCTCAAATCACGTCCCTAAACTCATCTGGTGCAGTCTAGTAACACACGCGTACGCAGGGTATGCTGCGTCCCTATTGGGAAATACTCCACTTACCAATGACAGCCGTTTAGGATCCTGTGAAACTCAGCCCTACTGTAGCGTCCCTCGTCTCTCCAGTGGGACGGGGCTGAGGGGCGCTCTTTTATACCGGGGCCACGGACCACGTGAGCAGTTCTTTCTTTTTTTTCAATCTTTTTCTTGGACCTTCCTGGGCTGAGAAAGATTACATTGGATCAAACATTTAGAGATAACGATGCTTTCTGAAGCATGTGAATGAGTATAGTACAGGGAAAAAGTTCAGAACTTTTCATTCTATTTCAATACCAACGTGTGGGATGCATTCAGCACAATTGGAACGGATCATCTTTTGGATTCTGAATGATTCTGTCATGACTCGTGTATTTGTGTGGTTGTAGTGGGGCTCAATGACTAAGATCACTGCAGTGTGGGATTAATAATAGGAAAGAGAGGAATAATCTGATTATATATGGGTGTCTGACAGTTTTGCTCCCTTTTCTAACCAGAAGCTTCTAAAAGCTAAGCCAATGGCAGGAGCTGCACCACTGTGATGCATGCTGGGTAACTAAGTCCTCATCGAAGGGGCTTCCCTCTCATTCAAGTCAACATCATTTTCATATTAACTCATCCAATGGACACCCTCATTTCCTTGAACACAGCGGGAAGTCTAAAGAAACACAGTGCACCAATCGTATGATATCATTCTTAATTTAATCAGCTTCTCCCTCGGAAGGCGAGGGAAACATTCACATTATTGGTTGGGCACAGAGTTACAAGATCCCCAACATAAGAACCCCCCGATGGAGCTGAGCCCACGTCACAGGTGGTCTCACTAACAGGTTTCTTCCAGATGTAACAGCATGGAGTATGGAATGGATTCAGTTCAGAGGTGGCCTGGTCCACGGTCTGCACAATGTGTCAAAGAAAACCAAATCCAACAGGATCTAACTGGAGGGCCAAGGGACTACTGTGTTGCTCTGCTTTTGGACTGTCTGAAAATATGACTGAAGGACTTATTCTTTATGAATGGAGGAACAAGCTGGCTCGTGCAATATACAGCCATTTAGTGGTGAATGAATGAGGATCTTGACTGGGCTTGTATCAGCCATGAACCTGTGAAGGACCAGTCCACACTGGTCTGGACCAGTGCTACATCAGAGGAAGTCGGTTCCTTGCCAATTACAGAAGAAAAAAGAAAATACATACATAGCATGCAAGACATTTCCTGACATTGATGAGATTCATATTATGTGGCCCGGTTTACATCATTTCAGCAAATCTTACTGACACAACCTTAATCAAATATTCAACTCATTTTCTGTATTCTCCAGTTTGCCCATGACACTAATAAATTACTTTGAGTCAACATGACATAATTTTGAAGAATTGACATAAGGATTTCCTTCCAACATACTTAAGATATGCTTTTGCCTCTACCACCAGCCCACACAAACACAGAAACACACACACACACACACACACACACACACACACACACACACACACACACACACTGTAAAGTCTAGATTCTAAAAGTAATTGATTGGTTATATTGGTTTGCTTTATCCATGCACTGAGCCAGCTATACTAAGGTGTCCCCTGGGTTAGTCAGCAGTACTGTGCAGGCTGCCTGTGTTGTGGTGAGTGTGTCTCTGCAGCCCATGCT
>NC_140274.1:1906971-1916971 GCF_964030765.1 Micromesistius poutassou | reverse complement strand
GTATTGGTTAAAAAAAATGCTTTTCCGACTTTCTCGCTTTTTCAAAATTGAGGGTGTCTATGACTTTAATTTCGCCATACTTACGTAACCTTTTTATAAAAGGCTATAATATAAAACGCTCATTATACCACAGTGAAGGGGGTCGCCGTCCCTCCGCTGCGCGTCGGGACGGACAACGCCCCTTAACTGTGGTATAATGACTGTATACCACTGACTGAAGTGATCTATTGCTTAAATATACACATATATACATATATATGTTTATATATAGTATATGTATATATCTATATATATATACATATCTAGATATATCTATTTGTATATATATATCTATAGTATATATAGATGTATTTCTCTCTGTATGTGTGTGTGGAGGTCCTCACGCTGGCTGAGGGTGCCCCCCCCACAGGTCTCCGTCAGGCCGTAGCCCTGCACCACCGGGCAGCACAGACACACGTTCATGAAGCGCTGCGTGGCGGCCGAGAGCGGGGCCCCCCCCGACAGCACCGCCCGCGTCCGGCCCCCCAGCAGGGCCCGCACCTTCCGGAACACCAGCCTGGAGCAGGGGGGACAACACACACTCTGGTTAGGCTGAGAGGGGCCCGTACTGAGGCCCCGTACTGAGAGGCCCCGTACTGAGAGGGGCCCCGTACTGAGAGGCCCCGTACTGAGAGGGGCCCCGTACTGAGAGGGGCCCCGTACTGAGAGGCCCCGTACTGAGAGGGGCCCCGTACTGAGAGGCCCCGTACTGAGAGGAGCCGTACTGAGAGGGGCCCCGTACTGAGAGGGGCCCGTACTGAGAGGGGCCCCGTACTGAGAGGGGCCCCGTACTGAGAGGCCCCGTACTGAGAGGCCCCGTACTGAGAGGGGCCGTACTGAGAGGAGCCGTACTGAGAGGCCCCGTACTGAGAGGCCCCGTACTGAGAGGCCCCGTACTGAGAGGGGCCGTACTGAGAGGGGCCGTACTGAGAGGAGCCGTACTGAGAGGCCCCGTACTGAGAGGAGCCGTACTGAGAGGCCCCGTACTGAGAGGCCCCGTACTGAGAGGAGCCGTACTGAGAGGCCCCGTACTGAGAGGCCCCATACTGAGAGGGGCCCCGTACTGAGAGGAGCCGTACTGAGAGGGGCCCGTACTGAGAGGAGCCCCCGGGGGTACTCTGTACTCTGATGCGCTTATTTAAACTGCTTATTTAAACTGCTTATTTAAACTGCTTATTTAAACTGCTTATTTAAACTGCTTATTTAAACTGCTTATTTAAACTGCCGCAACGCAGGCGATGTGGCAATGCCAAACCGCCGTTCAAAGGTGGAACCGCCGCTCTTGACCTCTAGGCCTGACGTGGTCCGAGCGCGCCCTACTGTAACGCCCCGGTGTGGGGCGCCTTTCATATGCAACGTCAGTTATTATAACACTATATACACAACGACGGCCCTTACTAAAAGAAAAGAATCACAGAGTGACCAGGGGTCATAACCGTGGGGACACGCCCCCTCCTTCCTAGAAACTCAGCCCAAAACACATTTTTTAAATCTCCTAGGGGTGGACGCCGAAACAGGGGGTTCACTTCCACTTTAAACCAAACAAACCTACGACTGAACGGCGTGGTCACATGACGAGGATGAGTTAACGATGAGGTCACAGAGTTTAAAGTCGGGGGCTGATTGGCCCCCGAGGCGTTGGTGGGAAGGGTTGGAGACCTCAGAGATTGAGGTCTCCAAGGTCTGGTTTATTCTCCACTATGTGACACACATCACGCAAAACAATCCACTCCCAAATGACCCTGAACGTCCACGATATGCCACAGATGACGCCACCATTGCCTCTTTTGCAACCGTGTAACTTTTAGAGACATTTTTGCACAGAAGTTATGATTGATTAATTTGTGACAGCGGTTGATGAATGGAGGGAAATGCAGACCGGGAGAAATCAAAACATGGACGGGGGGGAGGATGGAAGGAAAAACGATGTAAAAGCACTGACGAGAGAGGAGACAAGATGACATGATGATTATGGTCTGGAGGACGGGAAGCGGGGGAGATCATGAGGCTATAGGAGAAGTTATGTTTGTACAGTCAGGGTGTGGGAGTGAAGTCAGAGCGCTGGGAGATCATGAGGCTATAGGAGAAGCTATGTTTGTACAGTCAGGGTCTGGGAGTGAAGAGAACAAGGAGATGTGTGGCTGAACGCATGTGTAAAACTTAACATGTGCAGCATTGAAACGTTGATGCAGGCCATTAAACGTGTGTGCATTGGCAGGTCTCCAGCCTCCTGCTACCCACCTGTCACACAGCGGCGTGGAGAGGCCCAGGCTGAGCTGCTCCAGCTTGTAGTGGTAGGCCAGGACGAACAGGCTACGCTGGAGGCTGCTCATCTCCTCCACCTTGACCATCACGCTCTTGTAGATGCGGTCCATGATCTCCTGTGGAGGAGAGAGGGAGTACTGTTAGTACTGGAGGAAGATCAAGAGAGAGAAGAGAGATATAGAAGGCAGATCTACAAGATGACGAAGGGGACTTGAGGAAAGACTTAAAAGGAAAACAATAAAGGGAGTGGAAGATAGAGATAGAGATATATATATATATATATAGAGAGAGAGAGAGAGAGAGAGAGAGACAGAGAGAGAGACCGAGACAGAGAGAGACAGAGAGAGA
Organism: Micromesistius poutassou; assembly: GCF_964030765.1. Taxonomy (NCBI): domain Eukaryota; kingdom Metazoa; phylum Chordata; class Actinopteri; order Gadiformes; family Gadidae; genus Micromesistius; species Micromesistius poutassou. The sequence continues at coordinate 1,914,319 of NC_140274.1, read as the reverse complement.
GAGAGAGAGAGCGAGAGAGTTAGAGAGAGACAGAGAGAGAGAGAGAGAGAGACAGAGACAGAGAGAGAGAGAGAGAGAGAGAGACAGAGACAGAGAGAGAGAGAGAGAGAGAGAGACCGAGACAGAGAGAGAGACAGAGAGAGAGAGAGAGAGAGAGAGAGACAGAGAGAGAGAGAGAGACAGAGACAGAGAGAGAGACAGAGACAGAGTGCTAGATTGGTGAACATTGTATACCAGTCAGACAGAAGATAACCCAACAGCCTTAGAAGTTTGAGGGAGACAAGTTGTTCTAAAACGTGGGTCCCAGACTCCTGGTGGACCCGGCCCAGCAGCCCCCCCCTGGTACTGTCCCCCCTGGTCCTGTCCCCCCTGGTCCTGTCCCCCCCCTGGTACTGTCCCCCCCTGGTCCTGTCCCCCCCTGGTACTGTCCCCCCTGGTCCTGTCCCCCCTGGTCCTGTCCCACCCCTGGTACTGTCCCCCCTGGTCCTGTCCCCCCTGGTCCTGTCCCCCCCCTGGTACTGTCCCCCCCCTGGTACTGTCCCCCCTGGTCCTGTCCCCCCTGGTCCTGTCCCCCCCCTGGTACTGTCCCCCCCTGGTACTGTCCCCCCTGGTCCTGTCCCCCCTGGTCCTGTCCCCCCCCTGGTACTGTCCCCCCCTGGTACTGTCCCCCCCTGGTACTGTCCCCCCTGGTCCTGTCCCCCCCCTGGTACTGTCCCCCCTGGTCCTGTCCCCCCCTGGTACTGTCCCCCCCTGGTACTGTCCCCCCTGGTCCTGTCCCCCCTGGTCCTGTCCCCCCCCTGGTACTGTCCCCCCCTGGTCCTGTCCCCCCCTGGTACTGTCCCCCCTGGTCCTGTCCCCCCCCTGGTACTGTCCCCCCCTGGTACTGTCCCCCCTGGTACTGTCCCCCCTGGTCCTGTCCCCCCCCTGGTACTGTCCCCCCTGGTCCTGTCCCCCCCTGGTACTGTCCCCCCTGGTCCCTCCCTGGTACTGTCCCCCCTGGTCCCTCCCTGGTCCTGTCCCCCCCTGGTCCTGTCCCCCCCTGGTCCTGTCCCCCCTGGTCCTGTCCCCCCCTGGTCCTGTCCCCCCTGGTCCTGTCCCCCCTGGTCCTGTCCCCCCTGGTCCTGTCCCCCCTGGTCCCTCCCTGGAGCCCTAGCCTCCCTGCGCCGTGTGTCTGGTCCGCTGCAGTGTGGGGTGTCAGGGAGCTGGCTCTCGTACAAAGGATCTCTCAGATGGCTGATAACAAGTACAGTCCACTGGTCTGCTACGCAAAGTTTCATTTACCGTGTCAAGATAGTCTCTGGCAAGAGAAGAAGACATTGTGAGGGTGAGTCTGCCTCCAGCTAGCCTTTCTTTCCGTTATGTCTTTGTTAACAGTAGAGGACTCCTTGTTGGCCAGGGCTCTGATGGTGCATTTCCACCGGCGGGTACGCTTCGGACCCAACGCGCCTCAGCCCAGTGGTGAGGGTGCGGTTTGGCCCAGCTCAGTTACGGCTCACGTTTCCACCGCCGCCAGTACCCTTATGGTGGGCGGGGTTTAAGACAGTACCCTTATGGTGGGCGGGGTTTAAGACAGTACCCTTATGGTGGGCGGGGTTTAAGACAGTACCCTTATGGTAGGGCGGGGTTTAAGACAGTACCCTTATGGTGGGCGGGGTTTAAGACAGTACCCTTATGGTGGGCGGGGTTTAAGACAGTACCCTTATGGTGGGCGGGGTTTAAGACAGTACCCTTATGGTGGGCGGGGTTTAAGACAGTACCCTTAGGGTGGGCGGGGTTTAAGACAATACCCTTATGGTGGGCGGGGTTTAAGACAGTACCCTTATGGTAGGCAGGGTTTAAGACAGTACCCTTATGGTAGGGCGGGGTTTAAGACGGCGATAGCCACGGCAGCTACGTAAGCATTGTGACCTCATAGCAGCCGACACAGTGTAGCCTGCTAATAAATCCATGAAAAAGAATGGACAAAGAGCAACAATGGAGGACGTCCAAGAAGGACGGCAAACTTTTGCGCGACATTTTCTTCAATAAATAAAGCTTTCGCTGTTGTCCAGAAATACCTTGCGGGTACTGTGTTTGTTTGTTATTATCCCCCTGTCGCACAGAAGGGACAATTCCGTCGACCAATCAACGGACGGCGTGTGTAGCTCAAACTTGCCGGGACCCTTTCAGGCTCTCAGTACCCCGACGGAGGAGCGCTGTGAGACGAGTACGGCTCAATACGGCTCAGTCCGGGTCACGCCCACTTTTGGCGGTGGAAACGCGACCCGTGAGTAACAACGTGTTCAGGTTGAAGTAAGCCAGGCCTCAGACAGCAGCTGGAGGTCAGGAACCCAACGGGAACAGAGACGCTGCGTGACATGGATCACCTTGTGTTGTTTAAAGTTCCTAATACTAAGAGAGCACTGCCTGGTATGGGCTGTGGGGGGTTCTGTGAACGCTGCCCTTTGTTTGCTCCTTTGGTCTTATTGGACACATGGTCCGACTTCACTGTGGTTGTTCCACAGAAAGACGGCTGATGTTACAGCAGTGGTCTGAGGCGGACGCTGGGACCGTGTTATGGGACTGGTATCGTGACATGCTGAGCTCCAGTTCTGTGTGACTGGACACTGTGTCTGTTTCCGACTGCTCTTGGAGCCCCTAAGGACCTGGTCTGCCCTTCAGAAACACTCAAACCAAGCTTCAACTGAGAGCTCAGAGAGAGGAAGAGAAATACTGTTGGAATGGATGAAAGGGCACAAACAAACAATTAAAAACAGCTGGCAAGTGTGTGTGTGTGTGTGCGTGTGTGTGTGTGTGTGTGTGTGTGTGTGTGTGTTTAAAAACAGAGAGATTGAAAGAGGAAATGGACATGGGAGGACGAACACTCTTGTAGAGCAAACATTTTGCCTTGGGTGTGTGTGTGTGTGTGTGTGTGTGTGTGTGTGTGTGTTTGTATATGTGTGTGTTTGTATATGTGTGTGTGTGTGTGTGTGTGTGTGTGTGTGTGTGTGTGTGTGTGTGTGTGTGTGTGTGTGTGTGTTTGTATATGTGTGTGTGTGTGTGTGTGTGTGTGTGTGTGTGTGTGTGTGTGTGTGTGTGTGTGTCATGGGGACATCCACACAGGGCGTTCTCACGTTCTGTTTACAGCTGTGAATGGTCCCAGACACCCTCCCTCTCCACCACCGCCATAGGGGAGAGGGGTGTGTGTGTGTGTGTGTGTGTGTGTGTGTCTGTGTGTGTGTGTGTGTGTGTGTGTGTGTGTGTGTGTGTGTGTGTGTGTGTGTGGGCGTGCGTGCATGAGCATGTGTCTGTGCACGTTTGTGTTTGTGTGTGTGTGTGTATTTACCTTTCATGTTTTATGTGAAAAGATTTACATTATGTAAAATGCTAATAAAGTATGCACAGCGCCTGAGTGGAGGATCAGGGCGGTGTGGACCAGGGCGGTGTGGACCAGGGCGGTGTGGACCATGTGGAGGATGACATTCACCAGCAGCTCATGTAGACGGGGTTTGACGGACGGGGAGACTGAACAGGGTTCAGTGGGGTAACGTACCGGTACGGCGGCAATCAGCGTGGGCTGCAGTACGCTGCTGTCGCCTTGGCTTCCTCTCTTGATCATAGACGACTAGAGCACAGGAGACATGATGAACACACACACACACACACACACACAGTACTGCCTCTCTTGATCATAGACGACTAGGGCACAGGAGACATGATGAACACACACACACACACACACACACACACACACAGTACTGCCACATCGCTTTACTCAGGGCTCAAGTCATGCACTTTCTGATCTCATCATAGACACATAAACCACGTCCAATAGGTGGCTGGGTTGGATATGAACATGTGGTGATTCATATTGATCCCACTAGACTCCTCCTCATCCTCCTTTATTGAAGGGATGGTGTTTAAACAAATAGAATCCACAGTAAGATAACTGCAGTCAATAAGTATGGGTTTCTGGTCATATCTGAGACTAGGCGATACCTCCCACTACTAGCAGGTAGTACTAGCAGGTAGTACTAGCAGGTAGTACTAGCAGGTAGTACTAGCAGGTAGAAGTGTGACAGCAGTGCTCTGTGAGGTCCTGGGGGAGTGTACCTGGTCAGCCAGCGTGAGGGGAGAGGAGTACCCGATCCTGCACCCGTGGGAGAGACACACCAGCTCTGCATTCAGCTCCAACACGTGGGCCAGCGGCAGGTAGCCTATATAGGTGTCCTTCTCACTGCCAACACACACACACACACATGCACACACACACACACACACACACACACACGCACGCACACACACACACACACGCACACGCACACGCACGCACACGCACACACACGCACACACGCACCCAACCACAGACACACCCACACACATTTAATTATAAAAGGAACAAATCCATAGGGATTGTATTCTCGTATTGTTGAGAACATTCTCCTGATGGTTGTGAGCCTCTGGGGATTAGACCCAACCTGGTCTGTTGTGGAGCAGCCTGATGGACATCAGAACGGACCTGACCCCTGTAACCTCCCCTCCTTCTCACCCCCCATCGCGTATCCTCCCTCTTTCCACAGTCCTCCCCCTTCCCATCTTCTGCACTTCCTCTCAACCCTCCCGTCGCCGCCCCCCCCCCCCCCTCCCCTCCAGGGAGGAAGGGAGGTGTAAACACATGTGGTGTCATCGGCTGCTTAGCCAATCAGCCTGTCTGTAGCCCCTTGGGGTAGGGATCCCCATGGGAACCCCCCCTATGATCATTCAGGACAGCTTCATATCACTGATACAAATGCTCAGAAAACCTGTAAAAGGAAAAACACTGGTGAGTGAAATGAATGGATCTCACTCCCTGAAGCAGTTCTCCCGCTGAAGCTGCTCCAGAGCTACATATCCCAGCAGCCCCGGGCCCTGCTGTGGACTGGGAACACAAGATTCCTCCACCATGTCGTTCAACAGCAGCCCTAAATGTCACCGCTTTGGTTTGGGAGCCAACAACATTTTGTCTGAACGCTGCTCAGAGAATTGTTCGACATATTTGGTCATTACACTGGTCATTGGTCATTTTCTACTTCGGGGTTAAGAGATGATACACATATTATATACATGTATACACACATACACATACACAGTTGTTATTGTTGACTTCGTAAGTTTAAAGGAGCTGTATTGGGACTGTGCTGTACTCATTAACTGATGAATGATACATCCTCAGAGACGAGGAAACATGCTCAGTCTAACAGCAAATCCTGTCCTATCCTATCCTATCCTGCAGGTTATTTTCCTCTCAAACGTCTGGGTGGAACCTTGTTTTTGTTGTGAATCATTCTCTCAGTGCCCCGGGTTGCCAGATATTAAACGCATTGGCACACAAACACAGCGTGCTGCCGCCATGGAAGTGAGCAAAGGAAGTGGATCAACTGAGATGTACTAGAGTCACCTCATCCTCTTTCAAAAGAGCTCCGTCACCCGAGCTCTGCTAGAAGCCATGAGAGCCAGGAACTACTTCCAGACGGACGGGGGAAAAGGGAGGGGCCTTTGGGTTCTTTATTCAATCTCCAATCTTCATCTTGTTCAAAAAGTCTCACTCAAAAGACAATGGGCTGGTAACCGGAGGGTTGCTGGTTGGACCCCCGGCTCCTCCTAGCGGAGTGTGGAGGTGTCCCTGAGCGAGACGCCCTCGCCCTGACTGCTCCTGACCCGCTGGCTGTCGCCTAGCACGGTGTGAGTGTGTGATTTAACCGTTGTAAAGCGGCTTCAGATGAAAGCGTCTAGATGAGGTGTAGAGGCGAGTGTCAGCCAGGTGTGAGCGAGGCCGGAGAGAGGCGCCTACCCCAGTCCAGACACCCTCTCCGCGATGCCGGTGACGCCCGCCAGGAGGTTGCCGTGGGAGATGAGCACGCCCTTGGGGATCCCCGTGGAGCCGCTGGTGTACATGATGACGGCCAGGTCGGCCGGCCGGGGCCGCGTCCGCCCGCGGCCCGCTGGGGGGACACAAGGGGAGGGAACCAATCAGCACGGAGCACATCCCTGATGCTGCCACGCTCCAGCTTGTTACAATGCAACTGAATATTTAAAGAGCATCAAGCTACTCAAACCTCAGGGGAATCAGGAGATTCCCCTGAGGTTTGAGTAGCTTGATGCTCTTTAAATACGAGGTGTATAGGACGGACCTCTCCGCCATCGCTCTCCTGGGTTCTGAGCAAAGAAGAGCTTTGGTCTCTCCATCCGCCCCAGGCTGCGCTCTAGCGCCTCGCTCTATAGACCTGAGGCCTGTAGACTGGAAAAGTGCTCAGGAATCGAATATTTCCCACATAGTTTAGTTGATGAGGCCCACTATTTCATAATTCTGTTTAATTGTTTTAAGTTTTCAACAATATTTCAATATCATTAGCAACAGACTGAGCTTGGCTTATTATACAAAGAAGATGCATTCAAATGAAGCCTAGGCTACTACGAGATAATAATTGGCCTACCGCCAAATCACGGTCATCCATGAAGATTAACAGCCCTTTAACGCAAATCAGATCAAGCATCAATATCAACAAAGCTTGCTGCATTGCAAAAACAAAGCATTTCAGAAGCCTTTATGGCTAACTTATCAGGCTCACAAATAACACTCATGCGTTTTGCGCCAACAGGCAGGCTTAAAAGATTGTCAAATGTGAAAATAGATCGGCATGGAAGAAGAGAGAGCATGAGAAGAACATTCATTCATTGATTTGCAAATCAAATGGTTTAACCGAGCAGCAGGAAAAGGCATGCTAGGGCCCACCCATCTCTGCCAAAGGACAGGAGGAGTCCAGCGGGGTTTGCTCTTGGAAAAGACGTGACTCATGGAAGTGGAGAGCTGCTGTAAGCTCTCTCTCAAATGTCAACGCCAGAGGGACCTAAGGCCAGATGTAAGCATGGGCTCCTATCTGGTCTGGTAATCCGGTCGACACGACAAGAAAAGACGCCTTCAGGGATCCACTGGCATTGAAATGGAACAATAGAGACCAGTCTCTACTGGACCTCAGATGTGTGTCAGGACGACCCGCAGCGCGCCCGGCGGCAGGTGGTGACCCCCCCCCCTGGTTCCTAACAACCCCTCTGTCCAAACAAACACACACTGTGAACCGTGGCCCTGGTCTGGCATCAAGGCTCCGCATGGAGACATGAGAGACATCAGCTCTCTCTCTCGCTCGCTGTCTCCAGCGTGGTGTGTGTGTGTGTGTGTGTGTGTGTGCGTGTGTGTGTGTGTGTGTCACTGAGGCTTGAAGACGTCGGCACACAGCTGGCTCTGACTAAGCGGGACCCCTCACACTGTTGATGACGTACGAGACACAGCAGAGAGAGAGAGAGAGAGAGAGAGAGAGGAGAGAGAGAGAGA
>NC_140274.1:1898943-1901443 GCF_964030765.1 Micromesistius poutassou | reverse complement strand
TTGTCGCGCGACAAAACTACGGCAACAGCGCGACCCGGCGAAAAATGTGTCTTTTGGTGTGAACACACAGTTAGTCCGTCTCATGCTGGTGAAGGTGTGAGGGGGACAGTGTCAGTCCATCTCATGCTGGTGAAGGTGTGAGGGGGACAGTGTCAGTCCGTCTCATGCTGGTGAAGGTGTGAGGGGGACAGTGTCAGTCCATCTCATGCTGGTGAAGGTGTGAGGGGGACAGTGTCAGTCTGTCTCATGCTGGTGAAGGTGTGAGGGGGACAGTGTCAGTCTGTCTCATGCTGGTGAAGGTGTGAGGGGGACAGTGTCAGTCTGTCTCATGCTGGTGAAGGTGTGAGGGGGACAGTGTCAGTCCGTCTCATGCTGGTGAAGGTGTGAGGGGGACTGCGGCTTAGGGTTACTTACCTTCTTCAACACCTTGCCGTTGCTCTGCTGCTCGTCCTCCTCTGAGATGAGCTCGCGGGTGCCCAGGCAGTCCCTGTGGGTGAAGCGCTGCACCGAGTGCTCAAACATCTTGTCCAGGGTGTCCACCCCCGGGTGCAGGGTGCTGGCCAGCCCCTGGGCGGAGGCCAGCGCCCGGTAGGGCCCCTGGGGCTGGCCCGACACTGAGCGGGCCTTGTCACGGAGGTCCCTCTGGGCCTGAGGGCCCCCGGGGGGAGGCTGGGGCCCGGACCCCAGCCAGCTGAGGAGGTAGGAGGGCAGCCGCGTCACCAGGCCATAGACCCTCACCGTCAGCTGGAAGAGCAGCAGGAGCACGGGGTTCAGGTCCTCCTTCAGCTTCATGCTACTGGAAGGGCCCTGGGTGTGTGTGTGTGTGTGTGTGTGTGTCCTGCAGCCAGGACCAGGACCAGGACGGCGCTGGACTAGCCTGGGCCAGAGAAGAGCCGAGCGGGGGTAGCTCCAAACGTCCCCTCGTTAACACAAACAAGTTCTCCTGTGGTTCTCTGGCCTCCAGCCGGGCAGGTCCCTCACTCGCCCCTTGCTCTGTGAGAGAGCCGGACCTTGGTCTAGACGCTGCTCCCGCCTCCTGGTCTCAAACAGAGCCCGGTTATTCTCCTGGAGGTGAAGAATAACAGCATCGTTGGCACAGCGTAAATCCCTGCTTATGGTCGGAGGTTGTGCAACAGTACACACAAATCACACAAACTGTAACGATGAGACAGAAACAGAACGGAAAGCAAAGCTGGGGTTCTGGAACGGGTGGGGAGGAAGCGGCCTCTGACCACATGTTGCTGTTGAGCAGAGATGCAGGTGTCATCCACAACATGGGGCCCGATGAGAAGAGAGGAGAATGATGAGAGACGGACGGACGGGGGGGTGAGACAGACAGAGAGAGAGAGGAGAATCATGAGAGATGGGGGGGTGAGACAGACAGAGAGAGAGGAGAATCATGAGAGATGGGGGGGTGAGACAGACAGAGAGAGAGAGGAGAATCATGAGAGACGGACGGACGGGGGGGGGGGGGGGGGTGAGACAGACAGAGAGAGAGAGGAGAATCATGAGAGACGGACGGGGGTGAGACAGACAGAGAGAGAGGAAGAAGAAAACATGAAAAGGCAAACTCGGAGAGAGCGATAGTAGAACCAGCGTTGGCGGAAGGTCTGCGGGCAGATGTACGACTGCTGGGTGTGTGATGTGTTTGTTCATGACTGAGTACCCAGCATGCTGCTGATAAGAGACGAGCACCACAGAGAGAACCAGCTTTATCTCAAACAAATGGGCTGGAGCCACAGCGCCATTAGAACGACAGTTGTATAGCACTCAGGTCTTATGGACGCAGTCTCACCTGATGACGAGGTCATTATTAGGACTCTACAAATTGACAGCTGTGGTCGACTAAGACACAAGTCCCCTAATCCATTATTCATAAGACGGCCACTCATCTCCCCTACTTAGCAGCAGAGACTTCCACGGTGCAACTCTTACTATACTAAAGCACACCAAAACCTTCTGACCACATCATCCTTCTAGCTGCATCAATGCAGGGCTCCTGGATAAGTGCAGTGCGTGGAGGGTGAGATGAGAATACATCAGTTCAGTAAACCATGGTGTCCGCTGTAGGAACCAGCCCTCCCCCTCACACTGGGGCTGTAACCCTATCACATGGGGCCTGGAGGTTCCCCATCCCAGTACACACTACAGAACCAGGGCTGGCTTTAGAACGTAGAAATCCTTTTGAATGTAGCTGCAATCAAGGTGACTACAGTGGAATGGTTCACCTGTGCGGTTCTCAAATGGAGCTGATCAGCAGCCTTCCAAAAGAGGAGATAGAATATGTGAATGTTTGACTGCATCATGCAGATCCCAGGACTGGGCCTTTAGACATTGGCTCTCTAGACCTGATAGGGTGGTGACTGCAGTGCCCTTAGGAAAGCAAATGCAACATTTAGAATTTATAAATTGAAGTTACAGTTTTTCAACAGGGTTGCTTGAGCTAAACAAATGTTCACATTAAGCTGACATATGCATTCATATTTTACAAATGAGTGTG
>NC_140274.1:1866443-1891443 GCF_964030765.1 Micromesistius poutassou | reverse complement strand
TCTGGCCCAGTCTGGCAACACTGTGAAGGGGTCCTCTTTCCACGGTGGCTAGGCTCAGGATTAGCCGATAACATGCCGACTGTCAGCGTGAAACGGGATCTTCTCTTCCAAACCTTGGGGAGAACATACAGTGAGTTGTTCTTTCATCTCACCACGCAGTCACTGCTACCACTACTAGTGTGCTGGGATTTGCCACATTGGATATAGTATTCCAATGATTGCATCATTCCCTGCATCCTGTCCGATCACGGTATAGCGGTGTCCCTCAGCAAGACACCTGAGGTATAGAGGGGACCCTCAGCAAGACACCTGAGGTATAGAGGGGACCCTCAGCAAGACACCTGAGGTATAGAGGGGACCCTCAGCAAGACACCTGAGGTATAGCGGTGTCCCTCAGCAAGACACCTGAGGTATAGAGGGGACCCTCAGCAAGACACCTGAGGTATAGAGGGGACCCTCAGCAAGACACCTGAGGTATAGAGGTGTCCCTCAGCAAGACACCTGAGGTATAGAGGGGACCCTCAGCAAGACACCTGAGGTATAGCGGTGTCCCTCAGCAAGACACCTGAGGTATAGAGGGGACCCTCAGCAAGACACCTGAGGTATAGAGGGGACCCTCAGCAAGACACCTGAGGTATAGAGGGGACCCTCAGCAAGACACCTGAGGTATAGAGGTGTCCCTCAGCAAGACACCTGAGGTATAGAGGGGACCCTCAGCAAGACACCTGAGGTATAGAGGGGACCCTCAGCAAGACACCTGAGGTATAGAGGGGACCCTCAGCAAGACACCTGAGGTATAGAGGGGACCCTCAGCAAGACACCTGAGGTATAGAGGTGTCCCTCAGCAAGACACCTGAGGTATAGAGGGGACCCTCAGGTATAGAGGTGTCCCTCTGGTATAGAGGTGTCCCTCAGCAAGACACCTGAGGTATAGAGGTGTCCCTCTGGTATAGAGGTGTCCCTCAGCAAGACACCTGAGGTATAGAGGTGTCCCTCTGGTATAGCGGTGTCCCTCAGCTAGACAACTACCCCTAACTGCTTCAGAAGAGCTGGTTGTCCATGTTTGACGGTGACCATGTGTAGGGAATATGGGTACTAATTGTAAAGCGGGTAGAGTCGCCACATGTCAGAAAGCACTCTATAAATGCATTCCATTTACCAGATAGCACCATAGCATACTGCACCCGTCAACAGAAACAATGTTTGAAGTGCACTTTAACATGCATGTGTAACGGAGACTTATCTGTTCCAGCGGACGAGGAGTTTGATGAACTGTGCTTTGAGTTTGGGCTTGAGTTGGATGAAATAGTAAGTACATGCATATCCTTGTGTAGGTCAAAATAAGAGTATTCACTCTACAGTAAATACGTGGTAATAAATGTTGAACATGGTTAACAGTACCCCCATGTGACCCCTCCAGACCACCGAGAGAGAGCAGATCAGTCGGGAGCAGGGCGACTACAAGGCGTCGGGGGCGTCCGAGGTGGTGCTGTACAAGATCGACGTGCCGGCCAACCGCTATGACCTCCTGTGTCTGGAAGGCCTCGCCCGCGGCCTGCAGGTCTTCAAGGACAAGTGTGTATACGTCTTTTAACTCACTCCCCTCTGGCCACTCGTGCAGTTCATGGACCCACTCAGAGCGTTATTTTATATCCCACAGCTACCTGGCACCGATGGCATGAAATAACATTAATGTTGGGCGCCCAAAATCCTATTTGTTGAAATCAGCTTGGGCCTTTGTCCAATTATTCTGTTCTGAACGGAGCCCATATTATAACGGTTCTGTTCTTGTATTCTGCTCCCCACCTAAAGTTCCTGAACCGGTTTGAATGAGAAAAAAAGCAGTTAACGTTATTTTCTCTTCTAGTATTTTCCCTCGCTGCTCTGCTCCAGGTGGATAGTGAATGTGATAAAACACAAAATCATCTGCTTGCATATATCATCACTCACATGGATTAAGCACAATGTAACCAGTAACTGGAGGTTTTATGTGCATCCGTAAAGCCTTACATAAGCATTTTAAGATGGATATTTTATAGCTCTATTTATTTACCAAAATAGCCTACAAAATGATTGAATAGGGTGAGGCTGTTTTACTGCAGAGACAACCGGCTTGCTTCACCTTCCAGGGATATTGGATTACAATGCCCAAGAATGTTTCCATATACTTAAAGTACATGATTCCATGCATGTTGTCCTGGTGGGGGGCCACTAGTAATTAAACAAAACAGAATGTTACAACTTTAGACCTCTCCTCTGCGACACACAGAAGCACAGAACTACACAAAACGCCAAACTACACCTCCCGACGTAGCTCAGACTAAGGTGGCCTGGGCTCCTTTGGATTTCTCAGGGATATTTTACAGATTATTAGATGTGCTTAAATAAACATTCTGAAATTAATTGAAGCTTGCAATCTGAACTAAATAATGTTATTAACCTGTTTTAAATTAATTGACGTTTATGTTCCAGAGCTAAATATGATTTTGTTTTCTTTCCTGTTAAAATGTTGTTTGGAAAAATATTGTAGAAAAATACTGACCACTAATCTAGAGTGACGTCAAAGTCACATTCCAACAGGATATTCTGCCAAAGTCCTTCACGCGAGTGGGTGAAGCTTTTAGGGATTTTAATCAACAGTGTCTAAACGATGTTGATGTGATGTTGACCTTTGATGCAGTTTACTGATGCTGGCTGAGTTTGTGTTCACCAATCACACGCTTGCAGATCCCTGCCTCCAGCCATTCTAAACTATTAATCTGTACCCTACACACATGTGGTTAGTGGCCACTGGTAGAGTCAGCAGGGAGAAGGGAAGTTGGAGCTGGAAGTTGGCCTTGCATTGCAAATCTCTTGAGTTGCTTTGGATAAACGCATCAGCGTCATCCTCTAGCTGTGTATTACTGAGGGGGCCTGAGTGGTGGTCTCACGCGGAGGAGTTGGGTTGTGGTTGACGTGGTTATCTTCTGTGTTCCAGGATGGAGGCACCGCGCTACCGCCGTGTGACGCCAGCCAGTGGAGCGCCTCAGAGGCTTCTAGTGACTCCAGAGGTGGGTGGATACATGTATGTACAACTAGGGGTGGGAGTCACAGCGTGCCTCACCATGCGATTCCCAATACATGGCCCGCGATACCAATAATATCGCCATACAGCGATCCCACATAATCAATATATCAACTCGTCTTTGGTTAGTTAACTTCCGTTCAAGTTTCCTTGGTTACCGGCCAATCCACTCTGCCTTCTGAGCCGCATGTACAAACCAAGGAATACGCAATACAACTGGAAAATATAGATGTATGTACACTACGGTTTAAGACATAGGGATGTGTAGCTCTAGTAGTCAGGCCCTTGTGAATGACAAGGGAGAAAGTCAAGGGTCTGATGGTCAAGTTATTCCAGGTATCCAAGGCCCCGTCTACATGGCAAAAAATATATTTTCCCCTCCATTTTCCTTGACAGCGTTTCAGGAATTTCTCTGTAAAGACGGACTCATTGCAAAAATGCATCTAGCTGTAAAAACGCTGTAGTACATATTCAAGACCACCGTGTGGCGCTGGTTCTCCACCAAAAGAAGAAGACGAGGAGGCAGAGCATGCTATCAAGCCTGCACTGTGTACAAACATACAGTCCAGGACAGCAGTTGTTAAACCTTGTAGATTGAGCAGAAAATACTTTTTAATGTACAGTTAGTCATTAAATGAACCAAGGGGCTGTATTTAAAGCTACAAAAATAATACAAATCAAACAAAACTAATCAGACGGAAATCTAACGTTGCCACCTGGTGGGGGGGCGATGACGTCATGGTTTGCGTACCTGGCCTCCACACGAACCCCAACACCAAAACGCAGGGGGCCGTTTGTCTCTTTCTCACCCTGGGACCTGGTTTCAAACAAGGTTGTTTGCAGGCACCGGAAACGCTGACGTCTGTATGGACGGTCGGCCCAAACGCACAAGATCAAGACTGCGTTTTTACACAAAAATCGTTTCCGTGTGGACGGGCCTGAGTCATCCGCTGGGAGGAGCGGGACGGTGGTTTCTTCCCAGTGGACGGTGGTTTCTTCCCCGTTATTTCCAATTTCGGTCTCAGTCCTCCAGACAATACGGGTCGGCCCGATGATATCAAACCGGTTTGATGTGTTGTGTTCCTGATCTACAGCTGTATAACATGTGATCTGTTGTGTTCTGGATCTACAGCTGTATAACATGTGATCTGTTGTGTTCTGGATCTACAGCTGTATAACATGTGATCTGTTGTGTTCTGGATCTACAGCTGTATAACATGTGATCTGTTGTGTTCTGGATCTACAGCTGTATAACATGTGATCTGTTGTGTTCTGGATCTACAGCTGTATAACATGTGATCTGTTGTGTTCCAGACGGCGGCGGTGCGTCCCCACGCCGTGGCGGCGGTGCTCAGGAACATCACCTTCACGCAGGAGCGCTACGACAGCTTCATCGAGCTTCAGGAGAAGCTCCACCAGAACATCTGCAGGTGGAGAGCCAACCACTGCAGTCGTCCTCACTGACTGTAGCCTTAACAACGTCCTCGCTGACTGTAGCCTTAACAACGTCCTCGCTGACTGTAGCCTTAACAACGTCCTCGCTGACTGTAGCCTTAACAACGTCCTCGCTGACTGTAGCCTTAACAACGTCCTCACTGACTGTAGCCTTAACAACGTCCTCACTGACTGTAGCCTTAACAACGTCCTCGCTGACTGTAGCCTTAACAACGTCCTCACTGACTGTAGCCTTAACGTCCTCGCTGACTGTAGCCTTAACAACTGTAGCCTTAACAACGTCCTCACTGACTGTAGCCTTAACAACGTCCTCGCTGACTGTAGCCTTAACAACGTCCTCGCTGACTGTAGCCTTAACAACGTCCTCACTGACTGTAGCCTTAACAACGTCCTCACTGACTGTAGCCTTAACAACGTCCTCGCTGACTGTAGCCTTAACAACGTCCTCGCTGACTGTAGCCTTAACGTCCTCACTGACTGTAGCCTTAACAACGTCCTCACTGACTGTAGCCTTAACAACGTCCTCGCTGACTGTAGCCTTAACAACGTCCTCGCTGACTGTAGCCTTAACAACGTCCTCGCTGACTGTAGCCTTAACAACGTCCTCGCTGACTGTAGCCTTAACAACGTCCTCGCTGACTGTAGCCTTAACAACGTCCTCGCTGACTGTAGCCTTAACAACGTCCTCACTGACTGTAGCCTTAACAACGTCCTCACTGACTGTAGCCTTAACGTCCTCGCTGACTGTAGCCTTAACAACGTCCTCGCTGACTGTAGCCTTAACAACGTCCTCACTGACTGTAGCCTTAACGTCCTCACTGACTGTAGCCTTAACAACGTCCTCACTGACTGTAGCCTTAACAACGTCCTCACTGACTGTAGCCTTAACAACGTCCTCGCTGACTGTAGCCTTAACGTCCTCGCTGACTGTAGCCTTAACAACGTCCTCACTGACTGTAGCCTTAACAACGTCCTCACTGACTGTAGCCTTAACAACGTCCTCGCTGACTGTAGCCTTAACGTCCTCACTGACTGTAGCCTTAACAACGTCCTCACTGACTGTAGCCTTAACAACGTCCTCGCTGACTGTAGCCTTAACAACGTCCTCGCTGACTGTAGCCTTAACAACGTCCTCGCTGACTGTAGCCTTAACAACGTCCTCGCTGACTGTAGCCTTAACAACGTCCTCGCTGACTGTAGCCTTAACAACGTCCTCACTGACTGTAGCCTTAACAACGTCCTCGCTGACTGTAGCCTTAACAACGTCCTCGCTGACTGTAGCCTTAACGTCCTCACTGACTGTAGCCTTAACAACGTCCTCACTGACTGTAGCCTTAACAACGTCCTCGCTGACTGTAGCCTTAACAACGTCCTCACTGACTGTAGCCTTAACGTCCTCGCTGACTGTAGCCTTAACAACTGTAGCCTTAACAACGTCCTCACTGACTGTAGCCTTAACAACGTCCTCGCTGAATGTAGCCTTAACAACGTCCTCGCTGACTGTAGCCTTAACAACGTCCTCGCTGACTGTAGCCTTAACGTCCTCACTGACTGTAGCCTTAACGTCCTCACTGACTGTAGCCTTAACGTCCTCGCTGACTGTAGCCTTAACAACTGTAGCCTTAACAACGTCCTCACTGACTGTAGCCTTAACAACGTCCTCGCTGACTGTAGCCTTAACAACGTCCTCACTGACTGTAGCCTTAACAACGTCCTCGCTGACTGTAGCCTTAACAACGTCCTCGCTGACTGTAGCCTTAACAACGTCCTCACTGACTGTAGCCTTAACAACATCCTCACTGACTGTAGCCTTAACGTCCTCGCTGACTGTAGCCTTAACAACGTCCTCGCTGACTGTAGCCTTAACAACGTCCTCGCTGACTGTAGCGAGTTAGCTGACTTAGTGCAGCGATAAGACCACACAACACCGTCGTCTTTCCCACGGTCCCACGCAGTCCGGAGATAATCGGGCGCCTGTAGGCTCACTGGGCAGAGCGCGTACTGTTAGGGCAGCGACCCGGGTTCGATTCTTGCCCAGGGTCCTTTGCTGCATGTCCTCTCCTCTCTCTCCCGAACCTTCCTGTGTAACTTGCTGTACCTTCATGAACATAGTAAAAAATAAATGGCCTGGAGACGGGCGAGATATCGTCTGACTAAGGTCAGTCGATCACCCTAGCATTGAGGTCACCTGCGATCGGGGAGGAGAAGACTCGATCAGGGAGTGTAGGCCTACACGTCTTACTAGGAGTTGTTAGACAAAGGCAGTTGTTAAAAAATATCCAACATGCTAGACTTTACTGTGGGGCGTCCCGCACAACACGTCAAAAACCTCCCATCTCACAGAATGAAGCTGGATGGAGAGCACTGCGAGGGGCTTCACTCACGAGCCATGAGGTCTAGGCTCCAACGAGGCCTTTGCTTTTGGTTTTGGCGTCTGGCGGAGCTGCCCGTCAGTTCCACACAGAGCAGAAGGGAGTTGGCGGGAGCAGCCTTGACCTGGGAGGTTTTAGATCCCTCAGTAGTTTAAGCGGACAAGGGGATGTGTAAAAAAATGTGTTGAGGACGACTCTTTATTGAGTTGACCTAAAAGAAACAAACCACATTTTCTTTCACCACAATGGGGCACTTCAGTAAACGTCCATTGCAGTTGGCTGGGCTCCATGGATGATCTGAGATGACACCGGGGGGGGAGGTTCACTATATTCCCGTTCGGTTCATAGCACCATTTTGACGGGTTTTGCCTCGGTTGGGTACGTTTTTGATAAATCAGGGGATGACACAAGTCCCTATTAATACATTCAAACACTCAAAATGTCATCATGCTTTTCATTTATTCTTAGCCTTTTCTGGCAAAGAACATAAATTGATGCTCAAGGAACATAAACACTTCTTCATTGTCAAATCTTAATTCAAATAATACGTCAATGAGTGCAAACGAAAGAAGAGCTACTTTGTTCTTTTTATAAAATGCTGGCCACAATGTAGACTCCGGTGATGAGCAGAGCGCAGTGTTCTCATTCAGAACCGCTCTGGTCACTGTCCTCCTGTTCCTCTGCCAGAAGAGGAGTCTGTCCTGGGCTGTCAGACGAGGTCTGCCTGGAGGGCCTGCCCCCCTGCTGAGGGGAGCCCACCTGGTCCAGATGACCCGGGCAGGGCTCTAGACCGCCAGCCTTTAATATGTGATGCATGCTCTGATTTCCTCCTGGGTCGCATCGGTGCCAGTAGAAAAAGGTTGTATTCAGTGCCTTGCAAAAGTATTCACCCCCTTGGCATTTTTCGTGTTTTGTTGCCTCACAACCTGGAATTAACATGGATTGTTTGAGGATTTGCATCATTTAATTTACAGAACATGCCCACAACTTTGAAGATGTTTTTTTTTTTTATTATTGTGAAGCCAACAACAAATAGGACAAACATTGACACGAAAAAGTCAATGTGCATAACTAATCACCAATAGTTAGTAGTAGTAGTAGTATAATAGTCAATACTTTGTAGAGAGACAATCACAGCTGCAAGTCGCTTTGGATAAGTCTCTCTGAGCTTGTCACATCTTACCACTGGGATTTTTGCCCATTCCTCCTTGCAAAACTGCTCCAGCTCCTTCAAGTTGGATGGTTTGCGCTTGAACAGTTATCTTTAAGTCTGACCACAGATGTTCTATTGGATTGAGGCTTTGACTAGGCCATTCCAACACATTTCCCCTTAAACCACTCGTGTTGCTTTAGCAGTGTGTTTGGGGTCCTTGTCCTGCTGGAAGGTGAACCTCCCTTCTAGCCTCAACTCACGTACAGACTGGTACAGGTTTTGCCTGTACCAGTAAGAGTATCCCTGTATTTAGCACCATCCATCTTTCCCTCAACTCTGACCACTTTCCCAGACCCGGCTGCTGAAAACCATCCCCACAGCATGATGTTCTTTGGGTGATGTGTTGGGTTTGCGCCAGACATAGCATTTTCTTTTATGGCCGAAAAGTTAAATTTTAGTCTTATCAGACCAGAGCACCTTCCTCCATACATTTTCAGAGTCTCCCACATGCCTTTTCGCAAACTCAAAACGTGCCATTTGGTTTTTTTGCTGAAAGTGATGGCTTTCTTCTAGCCACTCTGTCATAGAGCCCAACTCTGTGGAGCGTACGGCTTGTTGTCGTCCTATGTACAGACACTCCAGTCTCTGCTGTGGAGCTCTGCAGCTCCTCCAGGGTTACCTTGGGTCTCTGTGCTGCCTCTCTGATTAATGCCCTCCTTGCCCAGTCTGAGTTTTGGTGGGCGGCCGTCTCTTGGCAGGTTTGCTGTTGTGTCATGTTCTTTCCATTTGGTTATGATAAATGTGATGGTGCTCCTGGGGATCATCAAAGATTTGGATCTTTTGTTCTAACCTAACCCTGACTTGTACTTCTCAACAACATTGTCCCTTACTTGTTTGGAGAGTTCCTTGGTCTTCATGGCAGTGTTTGGTTACTGGTGCCTCTTGCTTAGGCGTTGCAGCCTCTGGGGCCTTTCAAAAAAAGGTGTGTATTGGTACTGACAGATCATGTGACACTTAGATTGCACACAGGTGGACATCATCTCACTAATTATGTGACTTCTGAAGGTAATCTGTTGCACCAGAGCTTTTTATGGGCTTCATAACAAAGGGGGTGAATGCATATGCACATGACAATTTTCAGTTTTTTAGTTTTATGTATATATTTTTCATCAACTTCAGATTAAAAAAACATTGAACTAAAGGCTGTAATGTAACAAAATAGGTAAAAAGCCAAGGTGGGTAAAAATACGTAAATTGCATTATACCAAGGAGGTAATTAAAAGCATCCTATTATCCAATTAGTGTATTTCCAGCACTTAGACACTTTAAATATCAAAATATCAAGTCCTCCTATCATGATATTTGAAAGAGAAGACAAAGACGTGAAACGCAAGCGAAAGCTTTTGCTACTGAGCTGATTATGAACTTGATACATAAATCATCTTACAATAAATCATTAGATAGTAATCATAAGTAACAGTAGTTATATTATTTTTTACTTGAAACTTATATGAAATAATGATCATTATTATTAAGTGATTTATTCCTATTATTTGAAATAAATAACGCTGATTAAAGTGATGTATTACTATAAATACATGAGACAAATAATGATGGTTTAAGTGATTTCATATTTATATATTAAATAATTAAGGATGACTGAAGGTACATTTGTAACATTGCCCCTGTGTGTTTTAACCATCACTGATGGTTGTGATATTCCTAAATCGTCTGCATTGCTGAATTTTCCCTGTTGCTAATTATCGAAGTGTTGCCAAACATTTTATGTTCGGACTGATCGGGTAATTCATGTTTGTTGGGGACGTTATTGCATCCCGCATTAATTCAACCACAAGTTTGATACCCTCACGATTTATATATCGCTTTATCAATTCACAGTCCTCCATTGTCTCCAAAGCATTCAGTCACGCTGCAGCCATCTTCAGATTCTCTGTGAACAGGTCTTACTGAGTTAGGAGTCCTCTCCAGGACTTTTAAGCTCTCCTAGACTTAGGTGCTACTTTTAGGACCTAAAATACTTTGTGAATTGCTCTTAGTAAAATAAATGAGTCCTCAATTTAAGACTGACACGCCCATTATTTTTAGGAGTTTCTCCTATATTCGCCACTTATGAGCTATGTTACCCATGTTGCACCTGTTTAAAATGTATTTCTTTTATATTTATTTTAAACATGTTAGATGAGTTTAGAATAAAAAAAAATGTATGCGGTCAATTCTAGAATAAATTAAATTAGAATTAAAGTTGTATGGAGAGGTCGCCTTCGTCTGGAGCAGTTTCCACAGGGAGACGATGCACCAGACCATGGGCTGATCTGTGTCTGGGCTCAGCTGGACGGTAGCTTTTCATTGTGAACACTCCTGATCGTACTCTTCCTTCAGGAAGAGGACCTTGGTGGCCATCGGCACCCACGACCTGGACACGGTGTGCGGCCCCTTCACGTACACGGCCAAGCCCCCCGCCGACATCCACTTCAGGCCCCTGAACCAGAGCCGGGAGTGGACGGCCGTGGAGCTCATGAACCTGTACAAGGTAAGCACCAGTGACGGCGGCTGTGAGAGGCTGTTTGACGTGTGACTGACGCTTTGTTGGGGCCTGCAGACGGACAGCCACCTGAGGCACTACCTCCACATCATCCAGGACAAGCCCGCCTACCCCGTCATCTACGACAGCAATGGTGTCGTCCTGTCCATGCCGCCCATCATCAACGGTTAGTGCGCTTAGTGTAATCGCGCCGTAAGTTCATTGTGCTGTTCCAGCCTCTTCCATGCGGAGGGGCAGCAGTGGTGGCCATTCAGCATTGACCACTGAACCAGTTTAAGTCATGGATCCTAATCCTTACTCACCTATGCCTTTTACTTCTATTCCGTCTTTCAGGAGATCATTCCAAAATCTCCCTCAAAACGAAAAACGTCTTCGTTGAATGCACAGCCACAGACCTGACCAAGGTAGGAACATAAACGATGTAACATAAGACCTGACCAAGGTAGGAACATAAACGATGTAACATTAGACCTGACCAAGGTAGGAACATAAACGATGTAACATAAGACCTGACCAAGGTAGGAACATAAACGATGTAACATAAGACCTGACCAAGGTAGGAACATAAACAATGTAACATAAGACCTGACCAAGGTAGGAACATAAACAATGTAACATAAGACCTGACCAAGGTAGGAGTGTACCTGACCGGGTGACAAGGAAAGGTTCTGAAGGAGGCCAAGCCTAGCAGGGAGCAGGAGGTGTTGCACCTCGGGTGCTCTTGGGGGAGAATGCACGTGTAGAACCAGGAATAAGGAGGTGGTAGTGATGTATCGGCACCAGTCACCAATGCGTGGATGTTCCCTCCAGGCTAAGATCGTGCTGGACATGATGGTGACCATGTTCTCTGAGTACTGCGCAGAGCCCTTCACGTGAGTCCACACCGCAGCACTCCTTCAGGGGCTTGTTCCTCCAGACCCTGCTGCTCTTCTCCAGTGACCCCCCCTATGTTGTGTCTTCTGCAGGGTGGAGGGGGCGGAGGTGGTGTCTCCTGATGGCACTACCTACATGTACCCGGTACTGTACACACTTTTATTGTTCTGTCACTAGTCCCATTCAGTCTGCTGTGTTCACTGGTCCCATTCAGTCTGCTGTGTTCACTAGTCCCATTCAGTCTGCTGTGTTCACTGTGGACTGTCTTCATGTGCAGGAGCTGGCCTACAGAACGGAGATGCTGTCCAGTGACTTCATCAACCGCAAGGTCGGCATCAAGTGAGTCAACGGAGGTCTGGGGAGGAGCCATAAGCTGATGGCAGCATGCCACTTATTCACATCGACGTCCTTGCAGCACGACACACACACCTTAAACCCAGCATGACACACACATCTTAAACCCAGCACGACACACACATCTTAAACCCAGCATGACACACACATCTTAAACCCAGCACGACACACACATCTTAAACCCAGCATGACACACACATCTTAAACCCAGCACGACACACACACCTTAAACCCAGCATGACACACACACCTTAAACCCAGCATGACACACACATCTTAAACCCAGCCAGACACACACATCTTAAACCCAGCATGACACACACATCTTAAACCCAGCATGACACACACACATCTTAAACCCAGCATGACACACACATCTTAAACCCAGCATGACACACACACCTTAAACCCAGCATGACACACACACATCTTAAACCCAGCATGACACACACATCTTAAACCCAGCATGACACACACATCTTAAACCCAGCATGACACACACACATCTTAAACCCAGCACGACACACACATCTTAAACCCAGCCACGACACACACATCTTAAACCCAGCCACGCCCGCTGCATTGAGCCGCATTATCCAAAGCTCAGTGGGAGGGGACTTTGACTCTGGTCGTCTCCTAGAGCGCACTTCTTCTCAGCACGTTGTACTCATACGACAACAACCCTAACCCCCCCCCCCCCTCCCCCCCCAGTGAGTCCACGGAGACCATCGCTGGGCTGCTCACCAAGATGTGTCTGCGCTCTCAGCCCACCGGCGCCGGGGACCAGATCCAGGTGGAGATCCCGCCCACGCGCTCCGACGTCATCCACGCCTGTGACATCATGGAGGACGCCGCCATGGCCTACGGCTTCAACAACATCCCCCGCACCACGCCGGGCTTCTACACCGTGGCCCATCAGGTGTGTGTGTGTGTGTGTGTGTGTGTGTGTGTGTGTGTGTGTGTGTGTGTGTGTGTGTGTGTGTGTGTGTGTGTGTGTGTGTGTGTGTGTGTGTGTGTGTGTGTCTAGCTATTGCTACAATAGAATATCTTTAGTCATTGTAACAGATACAACAAAATGAAGTGCAGTCCTTGTTGAGTGCAAAAACATGAGTTCAGTGCAAAAACATCATTGAGGTAGTATGCATAAATAATATATAAATATAGTACTACTATAGGCATTAAAAAGCACGTCAGACACACCCAAACAAACATCCACATTCATAAATGTAAAAGTGGTAACAACTTTGCTTTAGTAGCACCATTTAGAGAAGTTATGTCTGTTGGGTAAAAACAGTTTTGTAGTCTGTTTGTTGTAGTTGAATGGACCTGTATCTCCTGGTGGCAGTAGTTCAAACCGTTTGTGACCGGGGGTGATGAGTCCTGCCCGATGGATTTGGCCTTTTTGAGGCAGCGGGAGCCGGGAAGTTCTTCCAGAGAGGGAAGAGGGCAGCTGATGATTTCCTGAGCTGCCTTTATGGCCCCCTGGAGCGTTTCCCTCTGTGCCACAGTGCAGCTCAACAACCACACTCTAGGCCTGTTCACACTGCCAAGCCGGTTCGGTCACGGTTTGGCACGCCCAGAAATGTCACTGTCTTGCCTGTGTAAAACAGAGGGGGTCAAATCCCCCAATTCCTGGTTCACTGGAGAAGGCGGAGCTTCGCACAGAGTAGACCTCTTTAGAAGAATTTGCATACTACGAATGTTTTAATTTTTTTATGATTCGAGACACTCGCAGGCAAGAATGAGTAAACATCTGAGTGTAGGCTACAAACGCGAATAACTATTTACAAGTGCAAAAAAAACGGCAACATATTCTTTATTTTGCTGACCACTTGTTTTTTATCTCGACAAAAGCCTCATAAGGACAGTTCCTCTGCGTCTTTCTCGTAGATCGCACCATCTTTCCCCGTCTTTGTTTAATGCGACTGCATCACCTTCTCTCCCATGACGGTCAGCAGCTCGTGGATTTCACCGTCTCTCCAGTTAGAACGACTCATGTTGACATCGCTGCGTTGTCTCTGTTGGAGAGACAACAGCAACACCTCTACCCAAGTCCCGCCCCTGGAACCGCGGAGCCGTCTAATCACATTTACATCAAAATGAAACCCCCAATATGTGTAGGGTACGAGAGGGTGAATTGGGGGGCGAACTCAGGCCGGTATATTACCTCGGTCAGTGTAAACGCACGGACCATGCCGGGAGAAAGGCGTGCATAAGACGGGCATATGTGGCAGTGTAAAAACCTTTTAAAATACAGTGTCAGTACGCTCTCTATTGAGCAGCGGTAGAAGGACACCAGCAGTTTTTCCAGGATGTTGTTCTCCCTGAGTACTCTCAGGAAGTAAAGTCTCTGCTGGGCCTTCTTCACTAGCCCAGTGGTGTTGACGCCCCAGGCCAGGTCCTTCTTCACTAGCCCAGTGGTGTTGACGCCCCAGGTCAGGTCCTTCTTCACTAGCCCAGTGGTGTTGACGCCCCAGGCCAGGTCCTTCTTCACTAGCCCAGTGGTGTTGACGCCCCAGGTCAGGTCCTTCTTCACTAGCCCAGTGGTGTTGACGCCCCAGGCCAGGTCCTTCTTCACTAGCCCAGTGGTGTTGACGCCCCAGGTCAGGTCCTTCTTCACTAGCCCAGTGGTGTTGACGCCCCAGGCCAGGTCCTTCTTCACTAGCCCAGTGGTGTTGACGCCCCAGGCCAGGTCCTTCTCCACTAGCCCAGTGGTGTCAGTTTCCTCCATGATGTTAACTCCCCTCTCCACACAGACCCTGCCTATCAGCAGCGGCTGGATGACTGTCTTCTTCCTCCTATAATCCACAATGAGCTCCTTGGTCTTTGAGTTGTTAGCTCTGCACCACCCCACCAAACGCTCCATCTCATCTCTGTAGGTGGTCTCATGCCCCCTTAGATGAGCCCCACTGCTGTGGTGTCCAAAGGAACTGCATGTAAACTGCATACGCTCTTGTCCCATGTCCCTTTCTTTTGCTGTCATGGTGTTGCTCTATCATGCTGTAAGTAGATCCTTCCCTGGCGGCCCCCTAAAGGCCGTTCTACGTCAGTGAGCCTCACTGCCCCCCTTGTAGCTAGGTGATGCACCACATGCATCCATTGTCCTGTATGTGAGGAGGTGTATCAAGTCCCTCTCTGAGTTCCAACTCATGTTTATGGTGAGGTGTATGAGGCCCCTTTCTCATTAAATGGACTGCATTTAGAGAGAAGTTTGGAAGTTTCCCAGCCTTCCCAGAATCGACGGGCCATGGGCCCATCCAGCAGAGGACGGTACTAATGGATACCAGCCACCAGGCCTCTGGGACAGAGCTCCCGTTATTAAGCAAAGAAAATAAGATTTCTTAATGTTATCAGATAACCGAAAAGCATTGGCAGCGTTAAGACAAGTGGTGGTGATTGAAATGCGTCCTCACCGGGGTCTGGGTTATTTTTATTGAACCTTTATTTATCCAGCTGAGTCCCATTGAGACCTTTAGCCTCTTCTTCAAGGGAGCCCTGACATACAGACATATAGACATTAACATAACATAACATATTACACCAAAACATGACGGGACATAGAAACACAGCACGTAGACTTTACACCAAAACATGACGGGACATAGAACCGGGTCAGGCTAAGTGTGACCAGGTCAGGCTAAGTGTGACCAGGTCAGGCTAAGTGTGACCAGGTCAGGCTAAGTGTGACCAGGTCAGGCTAAGCATCCTTGAGGATGTCGGGCTCTGTCGGGGTGGACCCGGGCTCTGTCGGGGTGTGTGTGTGTGACCGGGCTCTGTCGGGGTGGACCCGGGCTCTGTCGGGGTGTGTGTGTGTGTGACCGGGCTCTGTGTCCTGTGCCCATCAGTTCCCCCTGAACAAGCTGACGGAGCTGTTGAGACAAGACCTGGCAGCGGCCGGATTCACTGAAGCCCTCACCTTCGCCCTGGTAGGAGGCCAACGCTAGCACACACACACACACACACACACACACACACACACACACACACACACACACACACACACCTACACACACACACCTACACACACACACCTACACACACACACACACACCTACACACACGCATGCACGCACGCACGTACGCACGCACGCACACACACACACACACACACACACCTACACACACACACACACACACACCTACACACACACACACACACCTACACACACACACCTACACAGACACACCTACACGCACACACCTACACACACCTACACGTACACACCTACGACTACACACACACACACACCTACACACACACACACCTACACACACACACACACACCTATACACACACACACACCTATACACACACACACACCTATACACACCTATATATACACACACCTATACACACACACACACCTATACACACACACACACACCTATACACACCTATATACACACCTATACACACACACACCTAGACACACACCTATACACGCAGTCATCTATTCAGACACACACACACACACACACACACACACACACACACACACACACACACACACACCCCTATATATACACACACCTATACACACCTATATATATACACACACCTATACACACCTATATATACACACACACACACACACACACACCTAGACACACACCTATACACGCAGTCATCTATTCAGACACACACACACACACACACACACACACACACACACACACACACACACACACACACACACACACCTACACACACACACACACACACCTACACACACACACCTACACACACACACCTACACACACACACACACACACACACACACACACACACACACACACACACACACACACTCTCTAAGTGTCTGTTTGCGTCCTCAGTGCTCTCAGGAGGACATCGCTGACAAGCTGAGGAAGAAGCAGTGTGAGACCCGGGCGGCCCACATCGCCAACCCCAAGACCGCCGACTTCCAGGTCTGTAGCCTAACCTGTTAATGCAGGGCCTGAAGGTCCATGTACACATGTGACTCCACTTTACCATCACTTCACTACCTACATACAGTACACTACATATAGTACAGTCTACACTACATACAGTACACTACATATAGTACAGTACAGTCTACAGTACACTACATATAGTACAGTCTACAGTACACTACATATAGTACAGTACAGTCTGTACAGTACATATAGTACAGTACAGTCTACACTACATACAGTACACTACATATAGTACAGTACAGTCTACAGTACACTACATATAGTACAGTCTACAGTACACTACATATAGTACAGTACAGTCTGTACAGTACATATAGTACAGTACAGTCTACAGTACATATAGTACAGTACATACAGTACACTACATATAGTACAGTACACTACATATAGTACAGTACAGTACAGTCTACAGTACATATAGTACAGTACAGTCTGTACAGTACAGTCTGTACAGTACATATAGTACAGTACATATAGTACAGTACAGTCTACAGTACATATAGTACAGTACAGTCTACAGTACAGTACAGGCTATACAGCCCTTCGTCTTTCAAAATTGTAATCCAGTATCAAATTCTATTCAATGTCTTTCTGACTTGAGCTGGGTTTCTGAGCTGGGTTTCTGAGCTGGGTTTCTGAGCTGGGTTTCTGAGCTGGGTTTCTGAGCTGGGTTTCTGAGCTGGCTCCAAAACAAGACTTGGCTCCCAGACCACTCTGGTGACTAAAGGGCATTTGGGGATGTTTTCAAAGGTCGTCCTCACCCTGTGGGTCATGTACGTATGCATGAGGAGTGAGTTAGGTTTAGTAGAGTTTCTATTGTCTCTATAGTCTCCATGCTGACAGCCATGCGTTGGGTGAGGCTTCCTGAGTCCAGCAGAGGGCGCTGTGGCCTCCTCTACCCCTCACAGCCTGCTGCTGTCCCCTGTCTCTCCACCAGGTGGCGCGCACCTCGCTGCTGCCAGGTCTGCTGAAGACCATCGCGGCCAACAGGAAGATGCCTCTGCCTCTCAAACTGTTTGAGATCTCGGACGTGGTGCTGAAGGATGAGGACAAAGGTATGCCCAGAGATACAGCCCTACCTACAACAAACCATTAGCAAGCCATCCACGGCCTGCGTCTCCACCACCGCTCGCTGTTCCTCCTGCGGTGCGTCTCCTCTGGAGCTCGTCTGCCCGGTCGGCTCACTGCCTTCACTGTCGTAGAGCTAGCGGGAGACACACGTCCACACCAGTCTGAATGTCGTGTCCATGGGCGGCCCGTGGAAAGGTCCCGTCGGCTCCAGAGCCATGGCTCTGTAGGGTGCAGCGCTGCGTCTCCTCTGTAGGTCCCCTAACCCTAACCTCAAGTCATGTGTTGGCTGTCCAACGTCCTGCTAGTGGGTTAAAGGGGACGTGATGGTGAACCCTCTCAGCGCGCGGGGAGCTCGTCCTACTCCTAACTGCTGGCTCTCAAAGGAACTGTTAAACATCCTGCATCCAAACTCTGCAAAGGAACGTCTCTATCATGTGTTTGTAGTTGGTTCTTCATTCTTCTTTCATCGTCCATCCCCCCCAGGCCTCTAACTCCTGTCTCTCCCCCCCCAGGCCTCTAACTCCTGTCTCTACCCCCCAGGCCTCTAACTCCTGTCTCTACCCCCCAGGCCTCTAACTCCTGTCTCTACCCCCCCCCCCCCCCCCAGGCCTCTAACTCCTGTCTCTACCCCCCAGGCCTCTAACTCCTGTCTCTCCCCCCCCAGGCCTCTAACTCCTGTCTCTACCCCCCAGGCCTCTAACTCCTGTCTCTACCCACCAGGCCTCTAACTCCTGTCTCTACCCCCCAGACCTCTAACTCCTGTCTCTACCCCCCAGGCCTCTAACTCCTGTCTCTACCCCCCAGGCCTCTAACTCCTGTCTCTACCCCCCCCCCCCCCAGGCCTCTAACTCCTGTCTCTACCCCCCAGGCCTCTAACTCCTGTCTCTCCCCCCCCAGGCCTCTAACTCCTGTCTCTACCCCCCAGGCCTCTAACTCCTGTCTCTACCCCCCAGGCCTCTAACTCCTGTCTCTACCCCCCAGGCCTCTAACTCCTGTCTCTACCCCCCAGGCCTCTAACTCCTGTCTCTACCCACCAGGCCTCTAACTCCTGTCTCTACCCCCCAGGCCTCTAACTCCTGTCTCTACCCCCCAGGCCTCTAACTCCTGTCTCTCCCCCCCCAGACCTCTAACTCCTGTCTCTACCCCCCAGGCCTCTAACTCCTGTCTCTCCCCCCCAGACGTGGGGGCCAGGAACAGCCGGCGGCTGTGTGCCGTGTTCTACCACCGCAGCCCGGGCTTCGAGGTGATCCACGGCCTGCTGGACCGCGCCATGCAGCTGCTGGAGGTGGCGCCGGCCCGGGGCACGGGCTACCACATCCAGGCTGCCGACGGTGAGGCCCTGCTGCTGGCCGTCTCACTCTTCACTCCACCACCACCCCCCCCCCGTCTCACTCTTTACTCCACCCCCCCCCATCTCACTCTTTACTCCACCCTCCATCTCACTCTTCACTCCACCACCACCCCCCGTCTCACTCTTTACTCCACCACCCCCATCTCACTCTTTACTCCACCCTCCATCTCACTCTTTACTCCACCCTCCATCTCACTCTTTACTCCATCTCACTCTTTACTCCACCCTCCATCTCACTCTTTACTCCACCCTCCATCTCACTCTTTACTCCATCTCACTCTTTACTCCACCCTCCATCTCACTCTTTACTCCACCCTCCATCTCACTCTTTACTCCAGCACCCACCCCCTGGCTCACTCTCCACTCCCCCATCCTGTCTAACTCTCAGTCTCCCCCCGTCTCCAGCTGCCTCTCCTGTTCCAAGGTCACCCAGTAAGATATCTAGTGTGGCTCTTGGCTCGAGCATGGAGCAAAAATCAATGAGTGAGAGCATCTCCCCTCTGATTCAGAGAGAGAGAGAGACTGCGGTGTCACCCAGGGCTGGCTGGGCGCCGTGGATCATCTGACATGCACCATACACTCAAATAGTTTCCCTCGCTTACTCAGCAGTATTTTCCAGAACACCTCATAGGCCATTAGCCTCTGTCTGTCAGCGCATTGGAAAACCCCCCGAGGGCATGACCCCGTTGCCAACGCTCACCTGCAACGCACCACAGAACACACATCAGACCCACAGAACACACGTCAGACCCACAGAACACACGTCAGACCCACAGAACACACGTCAGACCCACAGAACACACGTCAGACCCACAGAACACACGTTAGACCCACAGAACACACGTCAGACCCACAGAACACACGTCAGACCCACAGAACACACGTCAGACCCACAGAACACACGTCAGACCCACAGAACACACGTCAGACCCACAGAACACACGTCAGACCCACAGCTGAGCTCCAGCCAGCTCTGCTGCTCCAGGGGGAGGAGCTCTGACTGAGGGGGGAGGAGCTCTGACTGAGGGGGAGGAGCTCTGACTGAGGGGGGGAGGAGCTCTGGCTGAGAGGGGGAGGAGCTCTGACTGAGGGGGAGGAGCTCTGGCTGAGGGGGAGGAGCTCTGACTGAGAGGGGGAGGAGCTCTGACTGAGGGGGAGGAGCTCTGACTGAGGGGGAGGAGCTATGACTGAGGGGGAGGAGCTCTGGCTGAGAGGGGGAGGAGCTCTGGCTGAGAGGGGGAGGAGCTCTGACTGAGAGGGGGAGGAGCTCTGACTGAGGGGGGGAGGAGCTCTGACTGAGGGGGGGAGGAGCTCTGACTGAGAGGGGGAGGAGCTCTGACTGAGGGGGGGAGGAGCTCTGACTGAGGGGGGGAGGAGCTCTGACAGGCTGAGGGTCCCGGCCCAAACACCAAGGATCCAGGAAGTGGCTTCCTTTAGGTCCAGCCTGCTCCTGCTCTGCTTGAAACATCAATAGAAATGTTTTATTATGGTCTTTTTGTATTGTGGGAAATTGTACAGGAAGTCTTAACAGGATAATCCAAATATGGTCCCGTTCTTCTAACTCTGACATGACGATGTTTGGTCTGGTGACGCAGGCCAACCGGAGGAGGGCCTGTCTGTGTGCGTGTGTTGGGTGGTTGTCATGGCAACCATCTGGTTAACGCTCTGGCCAGCCTTTGTCTGAAGACGTGTGTGTGTGTGTGTGTGTGTGTGTGTGTGTGTGTGTGTGTGTGTGTGTCCTCCGCTCCTCAGACTCCTCCTTCTTCCCGGGCCGCTGCGCCGAGCTGTTTGTGGGCGGGGTCAGCGTGGGCCGGCTGGGGGTCCTCCACCCCGACGTCATCCAGCGCTTCGAGCTCACCATGCCCTGCTCCGCCCTGGAGATGGACCTGGAGCCCTTCCTGTGATGTCACTTCCCTCTTAACACCTCGTAGCGCACACACAGCACATCTGCATGAGAGCGGACTGATGACAGTGTGTGTGTGTGTGTGTGTGTGTGTGTGTGTGTGTGTAGAGACGAGTTTCAGAGCAGCGTGCTGACCTGATGACAGTGTGTTGTTCTCTAATGGACCTGAGTTTAAAGGCTGTTGTGATTAAAGTGTGTGCGTGACCCCGGTGCCTGGCTGTGTTCTTGCTGTGCGTTCTGGTGTCTCTGTTAGTGACGGGTCAGTCGCCACCGAGCCGCTTCAAAGAGCTCTCTGAAGTGAACGACACCACCAGCCTGGCATTTTTTAAATATTAAGTTTGCCGAGTCAGAATGACATGAAGGTCTGCGCTCTGCGTGCTGTGTGTGTGTGTGTGTGCAGTGACACGTCATGCATGCAAGTTTCAACCAATGAGGTGTGGATACAGGGGTCATACCAACCAATGAGGTGTGGATACAGGGGTCATACCAACCAATGAGGTGTGGATACAGGGGTCATACCAACCAATAAGGTGTGGATACAGGGGTCATACCAACCAATGAGGTGTGGATACAGGGGTCATACCAACCAATGAGGTGTGGATACAGGGGTCATACCATTAAGCCGCGAGGGGGGTGCGTGTTCCGCCCATATACAGTCGGGTGCGCTGCGCGAATGCAACGAAAACAGCAATTTATTGATATTAGAAAATGTCATTTTTACTTTTGAATACTTCAGAACAAAGGTATTGATGTATTGAATAACTGAATGTAGGCCTGCACATGGGACTCACACGTCACAGCGTGTGTGTGTGTTCTAGAAGGTCTGGTACCATGAGGAGCTCACTACAGAGACGTGGTGCTGACGGCGGAGGGGCGGGGCCTCGGCCTGACTCACTCTGCTCTTGTTGCCTTGGTTCCCCAGCGGCCGCCACTCAGAGGTGCTGCTCACGCACGACGTCCCGTTGCAGGAGGTCCGCCGCTTCGTGGAGGCCCCCGGCCCCGCCCCCGACCCCTCCCCCGCCCCCGCCTCCACCCGGACGGTGTTTGGGGACCTTGGCACCGCCGCCGGGCTGCGGGCCCTCAACGACTTCCTGGCCCCGAGGAGCTACATCGAGGGCTTTGTGGCGTCCAGCGCCGACACAGAGGTGCTGGGGGCCATCCCGGAGGACCGGCCCCCGCCCCCGGCCCTCTGCCACGCCCTGCGCTGGTACCGCCACGCCCGCTCCCTGGGGGCCGGCTGGGGGCTGCCCGCCGCACAACGCCGCTACGTCCTGGAGTGAGGCCCCGGAGTGAGGCTCTGGTCCCAGAGTGAGGCTCTGGTCCCGGAGTGAGGCTCTGGTCCCGGAGTGAGGCTCTGGTCCCAGAGTGAGGCTCTGGTCCCGGAGTGAGGCTCTGGTCCCAGA
This sequence comes from Micromesistius poutassou, assembly GCF_964030765.1. NCBI lineage: Eukaryota > Metazoa > Chordata > Actinopteri > Gadiformes > Gadidae > Micromesistius > Micromesistius poutassou. The sequence continues at coordinate 1,868,922 of NC_140274.1, read as the reverse complement.
GTGAGGCTCTGGTCCCAGAGTGAGGCTCTGGTCTCAGAGTGAGGCTCTGGTCTCAGAGTGAGCTACAAAATACTTCAAAATAAGAACAAATGTGTAGATATGTGGATATAAAAATTTGAATTTGGTAGATGTTTGTGATTTCCTGTATTCTGGTGCATTTTGGGGATGGCCACTATCTAAAAATTCATTCCGATTCATAGCCTATGTATGTTAATTGAACCAACACATTAATTTCATATTTTCCATGCTCAAATGCATTTATAATATGTCTATACTCTTATTAACGACAAACACAAGTTTCTTTTAAAAGCCACATGAGTGATTCTTATTTTTTTCAGTGCAAAGGGCTCACATACATCATCATTCAATGATGGCACAAAACTGAAAAACAGTGGCCCAACATTAAGTGCAACAACTAGCATTATATTCAGTGCAGTTGTAGTAGTGGTGACTTAAGTTTAATCTTTCATGACTGATATTGTTTCTAAGCAAACTACACATGGGTTTGCCTTTGAATTCTATGAACAGATACTCTGCTTCTCATCTTGACTGTAAGGTACGGTTTTTGTTGGAGTTTTCAGTAAAAAGTTGCCCATCCCTGCCCTAGTCTACGCCCCCACCCCCCAACACCCAGGGTGCTGCACCCTGCTCCTCAGATCAACCCCCAACATACATTGTAATCTTCTTTACAGATTACAATGACTAGAGCTCACATGATTCGTCAAATAAAGGAAAGGATCTGTATAAGGGATTTGTAGCGTTGTCTTTAGTGTTGTCGGTAAGCCTAGAGAAACAATGAGTTTGACTCCATAAAGGACATGTTAGTTAGTTTGATCCTTTACTTGTCAAAAAGGAACAATACCAAGACATGAAATCACAATAGTGGTCCATAAGCTGTTGCTCCACACATGGCGTCACTTCTGACGTCATGACTCTACAGAAGCCCTATGGATCCAATGCTCATATCCAATCTTAATCATATAATACAAAACAATAACACAAAATATGAAAACTAGACATTTACTAAATATGGCACAGGATTCATTTACTGAAGCGCAGGTTTCCATTTGGCAGTACGGTGCATTGGAATGACGTTCAATAAAAGTTTAGATCAGATCCAGTTGTGAGTGGATTATTTCAGCTCACATTGAGTGATGTCATGTTTGTTCCCTCCAGAATCAGAAGGACTTTTATTACATCTTATTGTACACAAAAGTACAATTCTTAGGCTTGGTTCCTCAACAGCCACATAGCAACAAGACAGGATGAAGTAAATCAAGACAAGCAGCTGAACATCTTCACCACCCAGTCAGACCAGCAGGCGGCGGGATGCTGGTCTCCTCACTAGTGGTTAACAGGTCTGTCTCACTAGTGGTTAACAGGTCTGTCTCACTAGTGGTTAACAGGTCTGTCTCACTAGTGGTTAACAGGTCTGTCTCACTAGTGGTTAACAGGTCTGTCTCACTAGTGGTTAACAGGTCTCCTCACTAGTGGTTAACAGGTCTGTCTCACTAGTGGTTAACAGGTCTGTCTCACTAGTGGTTAACAGGTCTGTCTCACTAGTGGTTAACAGGTCTGTCTCATAACAAAGTGAGGATAGAAGAAGAGGCCTCCTTTAGACGCCTTTGGTTTTATGGAGCAGATTGTGTCCTGATGAGTAACGTTCCCTTAACGGTCTCTAGTGTGTAGACGAGTGAGGCTGCTGGATGTCAGCTCACTGCTGGCTCTGGGGGTCATAAGATGCCCAGGAGGAGGAACAGTCTGTTCACCAGTACGGCGTTCACCAGCCCCACCACCGAGTACGTCAGGAACTTTGACGGCACCTCGATCTCCCTCCGGCGGGCGGCGCGGGGGGCGTCGCCGGGCGCCACGCCGTACCAGGAGAACAGCGCCCTGAGGCTGGCCGCCCGCACGGCCCACCGCGTGGCCAGCAGCACCGCCGCGCCCACCAGGTAGCGGGCCGCCCCGGCCGCCAGCGCCCCGGCCGTGAGCGGCGGCAGGGCCACGGGCAGCGCCCCGCGGGGCGGCTCGAAGGTCACGCCCAGCCGCGCGTTGGTCCAGTAGCCCACGGAGCAGCCGGCCGCCACGCCCAGGATGGTGGTGGTGTCGGCGCGCGTGGGGCTGTAGTGGTCCAGCTGGGGGTAGGTGTAGCTCAGGACCAGGGGCAGGGCCACCAGCACCGGGGGGGACAGGGGGCTGCTCAGCTGGAAGCGGTCGAAGGCCTCCCAGTAGGGGTAGGTGAGGAGCATGAGGCCCCCCGACAGCCCCACACCACACAGGACGTCCTGCTCAGACAAACATAACATAATGACACAACACGACACGACATGACATAATGACACGACATGACATAACATAATGACAATACACGACATAATGACACAATATGACACGACATGACATAATGACATGACACGACAATGACACAACATGACATGACATAACATCATGACATGACATGACATAATGACACAACATG
>NC_140274.1:1839787-1866243 GCF_964030765.1 Micromesistius poutassou | reverse complement strand
ATGCAGCTATGGAAAGAAATTGTTTCCACAATCCACATGCTATTTAATATTTAAATTAGGCTAATCGTTTGCATGTTTGTGCTGTGTATAGCCTACGTGTGTGCAAGCTTATGTTGCAGTTCCGACCTGCCATGGCACGTCAAAACAGCAACACCAACTGCGCTATCCTCTAGTGCATTTAGACCAGGAATTTGCCGGTCAGTGGCACAATTGCTTTTTGGATCAATAAAATAGCACCAAGTATCATTTGTGCCAGGACACGCCTCTGCTTTTCGCCGACACGCCTCTCAGGGCGCAAGTGTAGTGGCGTGAGTTTGCTGCGGGAGAAAATCAACTTTACCTATGCACAGCTTAATCCGATTAAAGCCATAGTTCGACTATGCTCTGCAATTGGACAACTGCAATTGTCCGAGTATACATGGCGGTGAGTAAACCGATTCATTGGCCGAAGCATGTCATGCCCCGGTACGATAGGTGGAGCTGTAATAGTGGTGGCTGCTGGTCTTTCAAAAAGGGGAAGCTCATTTTCGGCCTACATCATATAAATAGTCAATTTGTGTATATGTAAATTATCCTCTCTGTTCCTTTTCAAGGAAATGCTCTATCATACCAACTAGCTGTCTTTTTCAGTGACTTGACCAGTGTCCTCTCAATGGCCAGCAGAGCTAGGCTGCTTAAAAAGCCTTGGACCATTGTGTTACGGGTGTAGGATTTGAGCCGCTTTAAACAGGAGAAGCTCCTTTATATACCTGCAGATGTAGCTCAAATTGTTGCCACTAATGAGAACAGTTTGTAAAGCTGAGGCATTGCACTGTCCAACTCCATGTCTTTAAGGAACACCAAGAAATCACACAGCTTTCCCCTGTCACCCTGCAAGTCCTGATCTGAATACAGGACTTGAAGTTCAGACCTCAGGCTCCCTGAATCAAAGTGATGGCCAACTACCAAAACAATATTAAACTTGAACAAGGAAATGTGGGAATTATGTTAAACTGAAGCAAGGAATTGTGTGAATAAGTTAGGCAAGCAAATAGCAAGAAATACATTGCAGTTTGTCTTTCGACTCGCTTGCAAAATCCGCGATGGGACTGAGGAATGAAGAGAGCTCCGGCGATTTTTTATAGTTCAAAATCGCTGTCAATCAAACGGCAACTCAGTCTTTCGCAGACCCTCCAATCATCACGCAGAAGCCCAGCATCCAGGCCAGTCCACTCCTCCATTCACCCCCAGAGACACTGAGCGTCCGTGGAAGGGACATAATCGCAGCATTATCCAATGACCGTCGACTTTCGACAAACTAAAAAAAGCTGCCCCATTGAAGTGGATGGACGCTGAGCTTCAACAGGCAAATGCACTGCGCTACGGGAATGTATGAGAAGGACATCGAGTCAGTCGACCTGCGATAAGCAGCTGATTCTGAAAAAACTCATCTTCGAGATGGACGTGTCCTAACGCATTTTTAGTCAATGAAATGTTAACACAACAGTATATATTTGACCATTTATTTTTTTAATTTTAGGGGAAGCTGAGCTTCCCTTGCAGTCTTAAAATCGCCACTGAGCTGTAGGCCTACCCATTTAAACTAGTGGTAATATAGCCACTGGCTGACCTCTTTACGTCACCAGCAACAACAAACTCAGGCAGCATTCGAGAAAGATGTTTTCAGTAGAAAGCTGTCAGTTCACTTCGGGTCCATATCATTTCTCCAACGCTCCATTGTTCCGACCTCTCGGTCATATGCGGAGTCCAGCCGGAGGAGCTGGCCCTGCCGGCGGAGGAGTCTGCATACGACCAAGAGGTCGTATGCGGACCCCACATGACTTGGGTAAAACATTGGTTTGTGTAAAACATGGTTAGTACCACTTGTCAAAAGGGGGGAGGATTGAGAACGGTTGATTCTATATATATATAATTGATATTATCCTTCTTATGAAAAACCTTGTCAACGTCCTTGATTGTACAAATGGGTTGATTTGTGCCACTCCTGCTGCCCAGTGTCTTCTCATGTAAAGATGGATCATGACTTTAGCTTCTAAAGGTCTTGAAATGTCTGCATGTAACTTACAGATGGAACATCGCCCGTCAGATCCTGGAGGGATCCCAACCACTTGATCAGACAACGCCATACATTTAGTAAATCAAGTCATTTATGATCAATCGGTCACAAATGATTGATTCAAGCCGTCTACACCCTGAGATCAGAGCCTGAGGCAGTGAGGTGGTGCTCAGGGAGAGGTGGCTCAGTTCTGCCCCCTGAGGCAGAAGGTGGACCGATGCGTTCTGTGACACCTCAGGGGAGCATCCTCTCTATCTGCACAACAACCACTACACAGACTGGGAAGGAGCATGAAGATGCAGAGATGACATTAGAGATGATGTTCTGGGCCGTCTAGAGCAGCGACTCCCAACCCCCGTTACAAACGGGCTGTGAAATATTTCCAGAAAAAATAATGTTGTTGTTTTTTAGTTTTTTTCCATATTTTATAACTTGGGCTATACGAGTCATGTTATTTCCTTCAACACATAGACATAAAATCTATCACTATGCAACTAAACCACGATACATTAAGCACTGTATATGCAATGTGTCTTTTCACATCTTTTGTATTTATTTAAGTGTCAGGGGACTTTTCTTGTGTTTCTCTTATACATTTTATTATTTTATATTATTACATTGTTCAATGGAGCCTGAGACTCAAGCATCTCATTGCTGTTGCTTTAATTGTTGTGAATATGACGGGTTGAAAAAAACATCTTGAAAAACAGCCACATCCGTGCATTTTAAAATTCTGAATTAAAAATCAGGGGGACTACCACCAGTCCTCCAGAATGGTTTTATGAATATGCAGGTCCAAACAAAAAACACAAAAAAGGTTGGGAACCACTGATCTAGAGGACACAAACCCCTACCTAAAATATTGATTAATTTATGTTGGTAATTAGTAAGGATGCTAAATGATACATCTATAATATTAGCTCCTAGGCCTCTTTGTAGAAGGAGGCTGAGTGATCGTGTGTGTGGTGGGGGAGGGGGTAGAGGCTAAAGGGGAAACACTGACATGTCTGCCTTGTTCTTCTGGTTGGATTAGGTTGTGCGTTCGTAGGAAACCCACAGCTGCCAGTTGCTTTATGGTTGAGGGTCATAATGGTTAGTAATGAGTAACACCACACACTGATCCAGAGAATTAATTCGGGTTGAGTTGAATAAATGGCAATTGTGTGGCATAGCAAAACTATTTTGGACTATTTGACTAAAGCTGGAAGCTTTTTTTTTTATAGCTTAATAATTGTTCTTTATGAAAACGATTTAAGAGTATACCTAAGAATATTACTATCCCAAAAAAATTATTTAAAAATGCAAAAGGAGTTGTAGCTGGGTTTGCACTAGAGGTGGAGGAATGTGAATGAACCGAGAGGACCAGTGGAACAATAGCAGGTCACCGGCCTATCGCGTGGACGATCTGAGGCAGAGTGGGAGGGGAGTGGACAAACCAGAAAAGCAGGTCACACGGATCATAACTGATTCTGTTTTCGACAACTTACGTGTACATTCCCTTCGTATCCGTTCATGTCTTGGCTATGTTCGGGTCCACGTGTCTGTGTGCCGGTGCTCCCTCCGCTGTCCCGCGGGCCGGCGTCGGACAGAACAAGCCCGCATTGTCTCTGGAAGCGAGCGACGAGGGTCGAGTCGCTCAGGTAGTCCAGCCACTCTGACATGGTGGCACCACAACACCGAGCCGGGAGCTGTGTGTGAGCGCAGCGGCGCCGAGATCCCTGCCGTGCAGAATGCAGAGCGAGGAGCGGCGGGACAGGTGCGTCCTCAGGAGGCGGAGCTAGGGGAGGACAGGTGCGTCCTCAGGAGGCGGAGCTACGGCAGGTAGAGGACCTGTAGACACTGAGAGGTGTTCACCATGGAGAGTGCATATGTAGCAATTGAAATAAACCTAAAGGACATGATGTTGTTCACTTTATTCAGGAGAGACTGGTGTTCAAATGAACCACAACATTTATTGAACACATTTAGCGATTAGACATAAATGATTCTTCATGGGATGGATCCATGTAGTATGCAGGAGATGATCCCCTGATGGGTCTAGACCTGGTGGTGGTGGGACTAGAGATGATCCCCCTGATGGGTCTAGACCTGGTGGTGGTGGGACTAGAGATGATCCTCCTGATGGGTCTAGACCTGGTGGTGGTGGGACTAGAGATGATCCCTGATGGGTCTAGACCTGGTACGTGAACTGCAGTGGGTCCATGGAGTCGCACACCTGGGGTCTAAGGTGCTGCAGTTCCAGTGTCTGGAAAGTCTTGATGACGTGAGAGATCAGCACCACTGGCCTGTACTCAGAGAGCTGGGCCGTGCTATCTCAGGCACCGGGACCACGCAGGAGGTCCTCCTTCAGCCTCAGAGGGGTTGAGGAGGAACACTCCTGCAAGCTGTCACGCTTTAGCACCTGGGGCTGATGGAGGTCCTCGGCCCTGGAGGAGACGTCTCCTTAGACCCGGAGGTGGAGGGGCGGAGCTTAGACCTGGAGGTGGAGGGGCGGAGCTTAGACCCGGAGGTGGAGGGGTGGAGCTTAGTGATGTAGAGCTCCTCGCGTTGTCAGGCAACCGTACCGATGTACTGACGTTGATCATTAGCTTGTCATCCATTGGCAGACATCAGTAAAACAGATGTGTTGATTCACATCAGTATGAAGCAGAAGATAGCATATGATTAATAGTAATTGATTGGTTGATTGGTAATATCATTTTAGGACATAATCGGTGTAGTTCCGACAATGTGATACTAAGGTATACTAAGGTATTTATATGTAATGTTTGAAGTAAATAACCCTTTACCAACATAATTATAATAATTATAGCTGCTATGTTGGAGATCCAAATAAATAGCGGTTCACTCGCGTTGTTAGAATATAGAGACGAGAACGGGACTAGGAGACAACAACATCCACGAGACTCTCCCTCCCTCACCCGCCCCCCCCCCCCCCCCCCTCTCTCTCTCTCTCTCTCTCTCTCTCTCTCTCTCTCTCTCTCTCTCTCTCTCTCTCTCTCTCTCTCTCTCTCTCTCTCTCTCTCTCTCTCTGCTTGTCTGTGTTCACCCGCTCGGCCATCGCTCGCATTACATCATCAATATCCAGCAGCACGCGGGTCAGATCGGAAGGCTATTTCCGTCTGCAGACCCCCGACCAGAGGCGGCGGTGGGGGGGGGACCACGTCGGTCGGGCACTTTGACCGGACATCGCGGGGATGATCTACAACAACAACACGGCCACGATGCATCCATAGCGGAATGACGTGACGTGTCTCCGCCAGGGGGAGACCAGAGACACCGTCACCGCCGCGCGCGCCTCCCTTTGTTCACCGCGGAGGGGATGACCGGGGAGGACATGATGGCGGAGGCAGAGGCAGCGCCCCCCCGGCGCGACCACCAGCCCCCCTTCCCCTACGAGGAGTACGAGTGCAAGATCTGCTACAACTACTTCGACCTGGACCGCCGCGCGCCCAAGCTGCTGGAGTGCGTGCACACCTTCTGCGAGCAGTGCCTCACCGCGCTGCACCTGCGCGAGGAGCGGCCGTGGCGCGTCAGCTGCCCGGTGTGCCGCCACAGGACTCCCGTGCCGGACTACCGCATCCAGAACCTGCCCAACAACACCAAGGTGACGGAGGACTTCCCGCTCTACATGGACGCGGACCCGCTGCCGCAGGACGCCCTGCCGCTCTTCCCGCCCCCGCTGCACCCGGCCCTGGTGGCGCTGCGGCGCGAGGAGGATGTGTCCGGCGGGGGCCAGGCCACCCCCTCCTCCTCCGCCACCGCCACCTCCACCCCCGCGTCCACCGCCACCACCCTCTCGCGGGACTCGGTGCGAGACTACGACAGCTGCCAGAGCTGTAAGCGCGTGGCGCTGACCACGGGCTGCGTGTGCGTGGTGTTCTCCTTCCTGTCCATGCTCGTGCTGCTCTTCATGGGCCTGATCTTCGTGCACAGCCACGGCAGCCCCCCCTCGCCGGCCGGGCCCATCTGCCTGTCCGTGGCCAGCATCCTCGCCATGTTCTCCGTGGTGGTCACGTGGCTCATATGCTGGCTCAAATACAGACCCGCCGAGCACGAGACGGGGGGGCGCGCGTCCGCCACCAGCAGCTCCCGGAGGAACGCCTGATCCGCAGATATACAGGGTCTGACCGATCTGTGTGTGTGTGTGTGTGTGTGTGTGTGTGTGTGTGTGTGTGTGTGTGTGTGTGTGTGTGTGTGTGTGTGTGAGAGAGAGAGTATGAGTATGATGTGTGTATACTACTGGAAACTGACATTCCTACTTCCTTTACCCTTTTCTAGGAACCTATATATCCAACAAAAATTGCCTTTCGATGATATCGCAAACATCCCAGGGCCTTGAGCACTGGGCCCCCTGTGGTGAGGGGTTCGCTGTTCTTTGGTCGAGCACTGAACTGTTGTGGTTGGATGATGAAGAAGTGAAGTGTTTATTTGACTTTGACCAAAACCTCTCCTGGAAGATATTGCATATTCAGTACCGCTCACTGTATATGATAATGTTGTTCACTCTTCTAGCTTTCACTTCCATAGTAGAGCTGCAAATGATAACACATTCTCTGTGAAGAAGCTGGATTTAGTTTGGCTTTCATTGTTCAACAATATGGGTTCACATTTAAACTGTAAATACTGACTGTCCAGACAGCCCCTCCTCTGGTGTCACCTCTACCTTCACCCAGTTCAGGTCCAGTGCAGCTGTGTTTGTGTTTTGCATGCTAGATACACCGAGTCCAGGCGGAGACAGCTGACAGCTTGCTGTGTCTCTGCTTGTGTGCCTCTCCCCGTTGTTACTCTCCAAAGTGACCTGCGGCCACCACCTAATCCATCTTCCAATGACATGCTCAATCCAATCAGTCTACCGGCCAATGACATGCTCAATCCAATCAGTCTACCGACCAATGACATGCTCAATCCAATCATTCTACCGACCAATGACATGCTCAATCCAATCAGTCTACCGACCAATGACATGCTCAATCCAATCATTCTACCGACCAATGACATGCTCAATCCAATCATTCTACCGACCAATGACATGCTCAATCCAATCATTCTACCGACCAATGACATGCTCAATCCAATCAGTCTACCGACCAATGACATGCTCAATCCAATCAGTCTACCGACCAATGACATGCTCAATCCAATCACCCAATCAATGCACAGGCGGTCAGAGAGGACCAGACAGGCGGTCAGAGAGGACCAGACAGGCGGTCAGAGAGGACCAGACAGGCGGTCAGAACCAGACAGGCGGTCAGAGAGGACCAGACAGGCGGTCAGAGGGGACCAGACAGGCGGTCAGAGAGGACCAGACAGGCGGTCAGAGGGGACCAGACAGGCGGTCAGAGAGGACCAGACAGGCGGTCAGAACCAGACAGGCGGTCAGAGGGGACCAGACAGGCGGTCAGAGAGGTCAATCACCCAATCAATGCACAGGCGGTCAGAGAGGACCAGACAGGCGGTCAGAGAGGACCAGACAGGTGGTCAGAGAGGACCAGACAGGCGGTCAGAACCAGACAGGCGGTCAGAGAGGACCAGACAGGCGGTCAGAGGGGACCAGACAGGCGGTCAGAGAGGAGCAGACAGGCGGTCAGAGAGGACCAGACAGGCGGTCAGAGAGGACCAGACAGGCGGTCAGAACCAGACAGGCGGTCAGAGGGGACCAGACAGGCGGTCAGAGAGGACCAGACAGGCGGTCAGAGAGGACCAGACAGGCGGTCAGAGGGGACCAGACAGGCGGTCAGAGAGGACCAGACAGGCGGTCAGAGGGGACCAGACAGGCGGCCAGAGAGGAGCAGACAGGCGGTCAGAGAGGACCAGACAGGCGGTCAGAACCAGACAGGCGGTCAGAGAGGACCAGACCGGGTATTCTCAGCATTCCATCTCGGGTTTATTTATTTTGATCTGAAGAAAATGTATTATTTTTACTATTATCATTATTATCATTATTGTAATTATTGCCGTTTTATTATTATTAGATTTATTTTCAGGGACTTTGGGAATGTTGGCGAGGAGAGTTTTAGAAGCCAAAGAGAGATTTAGAAATACACCAAAACACTTCCTCCACGGTGTCAGACGTCCTCTGTAACGTCTCCTCTGTAACGTCTCCTCTGTAACGTCTCCTCCTCTGTAACGTCTCCTCTGTAACGTCTCCTCCTCTGTAACGTCTCCTCCTCTGTAACGTCTCCTCCTCTGTAACGTCTCCTCTGTAACATCTCCTCCTCTGTAACGTCTTCTCCTCCTCTGTAACGTCTCCTCCTCCTCCTCTGTAACGTCTCCTCCTCTGTAACGTCTCCTCCTCTGTAACGTTTCCTCCTCTGTAACGCCTCCTCCTCTGTAATGTCTCCTCCTCCTCCTCTGTAACGTCTCCTCCTCTGTAACGTCTCCTCCTAACGTCTCCTCCTCTGTAACGTCTCCTCCTCCTCTGTAACGCCTCCTCCTCTGTAACGCCTCCTCCTCTGTAACGTCTCCTCCTCTGTAACGTCTCCTCCTCCTCCTCTGTAACATCTCCTCCTCCTCTGTAACGTCTCCTCCTCTGTAACGTCTCCTCCTCTGTAACGTCTCCTCCTCCTAACGTCTCCTCTGTAACGTCTCCTCCTCCTCCTCTGTAACGTCTCCTCCTCCTCTGTAACGTCTCCTCCTCTGTAACGTCTCCTCCTCCTCTGTAACGTCTCCTCCTAACGTCTCCTCCTCTGTAACGTCTCCTCCTCCTCTGTAACGTCTCCTCCTAACGTCTCCTCCTCTGTAACGTCTCCTCCTCCTCTGTAACGTCTCCTCCTAACGTCTCCTCCTCTGTAACGTCTCCTCCTCCTCTGTAACGTCTCCTCCTAACGTCTCCTCCTCTGTAACGTCTCCTCCTCCTCTGTAACGTCTCCTCCTCCTCTGTAACGTCTCCTCCTCTGTAACGTCTCCTCCTCTGTAACGTCTCCTCCTCTGTAACGTCTCCTCCTCCTCTGTAACGTCTCCTCCTCCTCTGTAACGCCTCCTCCTCTGTAACGTCTCCTCCTGACGTCTCCTCCTCCTCTGTAACGTCTCCTCCTCCTCTGTAACGTCTCCTCCTGACGTCTCCTCCATGGCGTCACTCTGTACGGGGTACGGACCCTTCAGCTGACAGACCCTCTCTCAACGTATCAGGACTCAGACCGTAGGCCTACATGTACTTCCTGGTTCAATAACGTGTGTTTCTGTCGCAGCACGTATTTTATGTGTACTGCGAATGAGGAAAAAACTACGGAAATGTGTGTATGAAAACTTTCCCAGATTGACCTTAATGCCTGCTTCAAACCTTTTATTTAACGTATTGCACTTTCACTCTGTTATTTGCCACAAGTAAAAGAGTGTCTTTTGAGAAAACCCTATGTAAGCTTATTGTATTTATTAATTATTAAGAGGACCTATAGAATATGTTTTATGGGAATTTGTGGTGGTTGTTGTTATGGTACCAAAATGTATTTGCACAGAGAAATGATCCTTATGTGCTGTTTTACATACATAAACTCATTTCAGTAATAAAGAAAAGCTGAATAGCGATTGAGTCGATTTTGATTTCATTCAGCAGGCCGTTTCTTATTCCAGTTCAGACTGCTCCAGCGCGCCCTCTTCTGGCGCTCAGGAGTCAATATCCTTTAAGCCAAACCGGTTGATCTCACTTGACAACAAGGAGCTCCCCCGCCCCAGTCTGGGAAGTGGGCCAATCAGGCTGCGGGTTCCGACCTCAATGCGCAAGGTTGTAAATGCTGAAACAAAAAGTTTCTTACACGAAATAAGTAAATAGCTTATTTTAGAATGCATATTAACGTTTGAACAGTAGCTTTGCCTGATAAACTAAAGTCTCATGTGAAAGCAGCTTCAGACTCTGAACCTGAGGCCTCAAAACACTAAAAACTGCCTTAATCGACTCTCTCGGAAAGATCTGCTGGCAATTCAGGAAGAGGGTTTTTAAAAAGAAAACATGTTGTGTAATTTATGTCTAAGCATTTATTTATTGACGCATTGATTGATATAAATTGTTAACCTGTATTGTGTGTAGTGCATTGTAGTTTAATACGTGTGGAATTAACTCTGGACTTTTTCTTTCTTTTATGTTTCCCGTTTTGTTTTTGAAGGCTCCTATAGACGATTTCTGTTTCAGACACCTCAGCCAATAGCTGGATATGCCTTAGTTGGAATGAGATTCAGGTAAATATTGTCTAGATGTATCAAATAAGCTAGAATATTGGCACATGAGACTGTTCCTATAAAGTAAAACTTGCAAAACTGTTATAGCAGCCGGGCTGTGCTCAAACTTACTCAAGATCGGATTGCGTTCGATGAAAGTCCGGAACAACGAGTCCAGTAGGAGAACGATGTGGAATAGGATTTGACGTGTTTGAAGTGTTTGTTCTACATGCGATGCATCACCGGGAATATATGATGCAACACATTCATTCCTCATCAAGCCATGTTTGTGACTTTGAGGCCTCCCCGAGATAATGGATTGGTTGCGGGGATTAGCTTTCGCCCTCAGAGGCCGCGCGTCCTGCATACCCCCGCATACCCCCGCATACCCCCGCATAGCCTGGCCTGCATACCCTTCATCTCCGCTCTCAGAATCAGAATAAGAATCACTTTTATTACATATTATTGTACACTAGAGTAAAATTCTTAGGCTTGGTTCCTCAACAGCCACATAGCAGCAACAATACAAGAAAGGTATAAGATAAGTCCAAAAAATAAGTAGCAGCATAGATCACAATAATACAAAATAATAATAATAAAATAAAATAAAGTAAGTAATAATAAGAGAAACAAAAACAGTTTTTAAGTATGATAGGTAATGAGGTGTACATTACTTATGCACGGAGCTCCATCAGTCTATACATCAACCTGTCCATCATGCTCTCAGAAACGTGCAACGGCTCCAAATAAATAGTTTAATTTAGGAACAGATATAATAATATGTTGTTATATTTACAAGCTAGTCAACTATTGGGCTTCAGAGAAAACACTCTAAGCCAAAAGAGAAAACCTTCTAATGACAGCGAGGGGCCAGTTAACCAGATGTTTTAAGCTGTTACGATTGCCGTTTAAATGCATGACATATAGAATATATGATCACTTTAGGAGATTTTGGCAGAATATCTAAAGGTCTCTATCTAAATTTACTCCAAATGCGTTATTTAAACCCCTTATGTAGCCGTATGCAAATGCGAGTCGTTGAAAATGAAATAATGTGTTTATCCGGTTCAAGGCCCCCTCCTGCTCCTAACCCCTAAATTCCAAAAGAGGAACATGATCACTAAAGGAACGAGTTAGGTTTGAAGAACAATAGCAATAGGGCCAAATGAAGCCAACTCTCCCCTCAGACCCGGTCAGGTGAAATGTAACTTACTGGAGGAAAAAAAACTCTACTTTACCTTTTTTGTATTTTATTGTAGGCTTAAAGCCTATTGTTTTTAATTAAGGGTATATTATTGATAACATCGAAGATGATATTGACTTAAACTTTTACCCAAGTAAGGTGAAGTGGTGCAGTTCCTTTCTCAAAAATAACCTGAACTAGTTAGAAAATGTTTGATTTAGTTTTGTGCACATTTATAGCCTATTTCACAAAGTTATACCGTATTATTGCTTGATGTGTGCATATAAACCCTTTGGAAGATATTTTGAATTAGAGAGGCATATACACTTTCAGTGTGGAAATAGTTAAATCCACTTAAATGCGCCAAATGATGAAATAGGGAAAAGAAACACATGAATATACCCTTTAGCACCAATAGCACATTATATCCCCTTCTCTGTCCCAGGGCTCGATCCATTAGCTGATATTACACTTAGCACAATATTACATTCAAACACTTCCCTGGCGTCAACCCCCGCTTGGACGCGCGCCCCTGCTGGGCCGACCTGGCCCGTCTGGAGACCTTGAGTCCATTCCTCAAAGTGTTCTGGAGACCTACAGTCCATTCCTCAAAGTGTTCTGGAGACCTACAGTCCATTCCTCAAAGTGTTCTGGAGACCTACAGTCCATTCCTCAAAGTGTTCTGGAGACCTACAGTCCATTCCTCAAAGTGTTCTGGAGACCTACAGTCTATTCATCCGGTGTTATGGAGACCTTACAGTCCATTCCTCGGGTTAAAGTCATCCAAATGGAAACTCATTTGATGAAATCTGAAAAACATCCACGAAATGTTCCCGATTACATTTTTTATATTTTTTCTGTATTAGTTTAATTCTATAATCATTCGTATCCAAGGATCAGGCTGTGGCAAGGTTTATCGGAATGACATCTGTCTCGAAAAGGCATCGATCAAACCCCGGGTCTGTGTGAGGCAGTCGTGTGAGAGCTTCTCCGAGGAGCGACGCTCTCATTGTGGACCAATCGTTACGCAGCGCCCTGGACCGAGCGTCAAGCTCCACCAATAGGAGATCTCCAAACTGACGGAGAGAGACACACTGAGAGAGTACACTAAGAAGTAGGCTACTGATCTCCTCTGGACCATCTCCTCCTCTCACTCTGGACCATGTCAACAAACAACACCGACAGCGGCGCCACTCTCTGCTGCCAGTGTCTCCGCCGTTCCGGACACTCAGCTGCTCTCTCTCTCCACATTACGCACTAAGAAAACCAGATCTGCTCTCTCTCTCTCTCCACATTACGCACTAAGAAAACCAGATCTGCTCTCTCTCTCTCTCTCTCTCTCTCTCTCTCTCTCTCTCTCTCTCTCTCTCTCTCTCTCTCTCTCTCCACATTACCCACTAAGAAAACCAGATCTGCTCTCTTGTATTATTCGGTGCAGCTCGTGAAGAGGCGGGGGCTCACATCCGGACGTTCTTTTTGGAAAAGCGCGACTTGGGTTCGGAGCTCAACCACGGCAGGGAGCCTTTGTTGTAGGAACTTTTATTTCCATTAGAAACCATTAAGTAAACCAGTCCATAGGACCCAGCCGGGGGACGGGGTCGTGGAGGCATCCTCAGGATGATGCGGCCCACGCTGGCTCACAACTACCCCCGAACCGGCTTCCCTCTGGAAGGTAAAGACCGCCAGGCGCTCCCGTATGGGACATATGAACAATATATAGTAAGGTACCTTTCAACCCTAACGCTAAATGACATATATTTAAGGTGTTAATATCTCACTACAACTTCTGCTACTTACTTTGACTTGTTTTTATTTTTACTTCTCTTTATTTACTTTATATTGAATTGTTGTACAATATATGTGGCTGTTGAGCAACCAAGCCTAAGAATTGTACCCTTGTGTAGGCTACTTGTAAAATAAGATGTAATAAAAGTAATTCTGATTCTGATTGTTGAACTTCAAAATTAAATAAGATACAAAACACAAAAAGGAAAAGGACAACTAGGCACTCGTTCGTTGAACTCTCCGTCTCTCTCGGTGTATAACCTAGAACTGGTTTCTGACCTAAAGCAGACCTTCTGTCCTTGATGTTATTCCGAATCAGATTATTAATCAGAATCAGAAGTACGCCAGAGTACAACTCTCAGGGTTGGTTCCTCAACAGGCACATACAGCAACAATAGAGAAAGTGAATAAAGAGAAGTACAAATAATAATATGTAAAAATATAAATATAATATAAAAAAATATTACAAATAAGAAGCAGAAAATGATTAAAAATAAGTAAAAATAAGTAGAAGAATAGATAACAATAATAAATAATAAAATAAAATAAAATATAGTAAATAATAATAAGAGAAACTACAGAGGTAGTAAATAATAATAAGTAATGAGGTGTACTAGTCCAATATAAAGTGTAAGGGTTAAGTGTTAAAGTGGTAGTGTCACTATAGGCATCACGTCCTTTTGTCCAGTCACCACCCCGCTGGGCCAGGGGCGCGTGAACCAGCTGGGAGGGGTGTTCATCAACGGCCGCCCGCTGCCCAACCACGTCCGCCACCAGATCGTGGAGCTGGCCCACCACGGCGTCCGGCCCTGCGTCATCTCCCGGCAGCTGCGCGTGTCTCACGGCTGCGTGTCCAAGATCCTGTGCCGGTACCAGGAGACGGGATCCATTCGGCCCGGGGCCATCGGCGGGAGCAAGTCCAAGGTACCGGACATCTCAAGAGGGTTCCAGAAGCCACTGAGCACCGCCTGTGGTCCGCCTATGTGCTGACCCGTGTTTGTGTGTCCGGCAGGCCGCGGAGGGGGAGACGCGGACAGAGGAGTACCGGCGGGACGACCCGGGTATGTTGAGCTGGGAGACCGGGGGTCACCGAGGGCATGTGTGAGCGGGAGGTATAGAGGACCCCCGGGGCGTTCCCTGTGTTTCCACACGGGGGGCAGAGTGGTCTCAGACGGGCTTCTAAGCACCTCGACCCAACCCGCCGTCACCAGGTCACCGGTCATTACAACCACCTGCTCTCTGCTGTGTTGAGGTACAGGCGGGACTTGAAGTCTACAAGTTGTTTTTATATTTCATATCCCCCCCCCCAGTGGCCTCCATCGGTCGCATCATGCGCTGTAAGTTTGGCGGGAAGCTGGAGGAGGAGGAGGAGGAGGAGAGGAAGGAGCTGGAGGAGAGCGAGCGGCGGGCCAAACACAGCATCGAGGGGATCCTGGGCGACAGATGTAAGAGAGCGTCACTCTGATTATGTTAATAATAGATATGATGATTATAATCATATGTGGATCATGCTGCTGCTGCTCTTCTACGGCTGAACGCTTTTCACTGTTTGTGCTCGAAACGCATCGCAACGAAACGTGGCCTCATCAGATCATGAGGAGTCTGTTCACTGCGGGACTCCTAACCCTAACCCCAGCCACTGCACGGGCTGCGTGAGGGTGAACCGTGAGGGTGAACCGCGGGGCTGTGTGAGGGTTATGGGGGCGGGGCTGTGTGAGGGTGATGGTGGGTGGGTGTATGGCGAGTGAACAGTGCCAGGATTACCAGGAGAAGGATAACATCGTGTGAAATGCACGTGTGGAGAAGATACGTACGCCGCCGCCGTGGGGAGAGGATACGCACGCCGTCGCCATTATATATATATATATATATAATATATTTATTTATTTATTTATTTATTTATTACCTTAACCACAACATTGTCTGGACCATGACCAAAAATAAATAAATAAATAAATATATATATATACATATATATATTTACTTATTTATTTTTGGTCATGGTCCAGACAATGTTGTGGTTAAGGTAATTGACTGTCACGCGAGAGACTGGGGTTCGATTCCCAGTCTATATATTTTTTTCTTTTTTATTATTATTTATTTTTTCTGGTATTAATATGTCCAAATACTTGTTGATGAATAAGTTGATGACATTTTATAAAAACCGTTAGTTTTTGTGTGTCAAAAAGACCAAAACTCTTAAGTTTTAGTTCAGGCGTTCTCACGGCGACGTAGGTTAGCAGGCGTCTTAGTGGCGACGAACTTCTTCAGATGTCCGTGAGTAGACGTACATTTTGTCTGAATTTCCTTATGTACGTCGCCGTGACACCGCCGCCGGTGGACGGAACTTCCATGCAGTCGCCGTGGCGTCGCTGCTGGTCTCTCGTCTGCAGTCCCAATCAATCCCATACAAAATTTCACACGTTGTGACGGCGGCGTAGGGTTAGACTGCTCCTTCGCCTCTTCCTGGTTATCCTTAGGTTTGGCACTGTTCACTCGCCATAGTGGGTGGACCCTCCCGCCCCTCTGCACTGTGTGTGTCTGTGGATGAGGACGCGCGCTTGTGGATGCTTTGAGCTCGTGCGTTATGCGTGTGTGCGCGTGGGTTGCAGCAGCGCGTGTGTTTCCCGTCCGTCGAGAGGCTCGTCAGAGCTGAGCAGATATCAATATATTAATATATTGATATATTAATATATATATTTTGGTTGTAAGATTAATATATTGGTGTTATCTTATTTTTACCATTATGATTGTTTTCATTATTATTATTATTCCGATAGTCCGATTATGATTATTGTTATAATTCTAAATATTATTATGATTATTATTTGTTTAAATAATGATAATAATAATAATAATAATAATAATAATAATAATAATAATAATAATAATAATGATTATAATTATTATTAATAAAGCCTAATGAGTGCTTGAAGTGGATGTCGGCCTAGCAACCTTTATAGCATGAGGCCTATTAGTCCCAACATTATTTTGATATATTCTACTTTATTCGTCGCCTGCTCGTCTATTCAATAGCTGGACATTCAGACATGTGCAGTGGGGTACTTCCGCCTGCATCAATTAGACATCGATAAGGGAAACATCCGTAGATTTATTAGGATTTATTTATTTATTTAGGTGCTTAGGAGAAAGCACCTGAAAGCGCTTCACTCGGGGCCGTTTGACAGAGCGCGTCCCCAGAGGACGATCAATGGACCAATGGACCAATGATCAGTGTTTGGAGAGCCGGTCCGTCTAAAAAGGCGCAAACAAGCGACACTTGGGGATGAACTTGGAGACTGAGGCGGGAGTCCATTGAGCTTCGGGGGGACAAATGGCGGCTCATAAGCAGCTCGGCCTCCATAACGGAGGCGACCTGTTTAGGATTCCGCCAGACTGGGAGCAGATCTGCGGCACAAAGGCTGAGAAAGACTGAGGAGGAATGATTAGTGCCGTGGCCTGACCCTAACTCACCGTTTAGCACGACTAAAGCTTTATTTGGATATATTCTGGTTATAAGATTAATATATTGGTGTTATCATGATTATCGTAACATTATGATTGTTTTGATTATTATGATTATTGTTATAATTCTAATATGATTATGGTTATTTGTTTAAATAATGATAATAATAATAATAATAATAATGATCCAGTGAGCCGTGGCCGGGGAGACCCTCTCTGCTCTGTTCCTTCGGAGCAGTAAAAGAAAGTAAAAGTAAAAGAAGCCGCGTGTCGCTCTTCACGAGGACAATGCGGCCTCTGGAACCTCCGCACGTACGAGTGCGCGCTCGACCATGCGCATAACACGCACTCGTGCATAGGCTGCGTGCACGCACATAAAATCTCGTCCGTGCACCCGCTTACCTAAATCCCAAAGTAGGAAACATATAGTTAAGAGTTGACAAGTGAGAGAAAGATAAGGGCTGTACACAGCACTTATCTTATCTCTCTGGAGATATGGCCTCCTCGCTTACACCATTATTCTGATTTTATTTTGGGTCAAGACAAAAAAATTGTGTCTCTTAAAACTGCTTCAAATGGTTTAACCGTAAATGTTTCAGAATGCTGCCGCAAATAACCGCGGCCTTGAGCGAAGCGCTGTCGGAGTCTTTGATGGTAGTCCTCTGTGTGCCTTTGAACATTAATAATGTCTTCTAAACGATGTAGATATTGTGCTATGTCACATTAATGACCGAGGGAGTGTAAGAGCGCTGGGTGAATGGGGGCCAATGTTCTCCTGCAGAGCCCGGGCCTGGGGCCACAATGGGGCCCTCCCGCTCGTCATGCGCGCGGCTCAGATCAGCCCCTATCGCTCCCCAAAGCGCTTCAAGCAGATCCAATCCACTCTTTTATTTCATCTCCCTTTCATGTGGGAGCCCCCCCCCCCCCCCCCCCCAGGGGCCCGCGGCGCAAACTCCTCATATCTGGACTGCTTAGTCACACAGAGTCGCCGGATTAACTGATACTTTTTTCAATTAAGTTCTATATTAAGACTTTGTAGATTCTACCCTGTATCATTTATTAGTTAATGTAATAATATTATTATTATTACTAATATCAAACCATCTATCTTGTAACTCACTTTCTCCTTTCATCGCCGACTGAGCAGACCCTTTAGGTCTCGAGCGACAGAGAAGGACCAGTAGCCTATTCTAGCTCTAACTACACATGCTGCAGGACTAAAGTGTAGATTTACCTACGTTTAGTGTGAATAAAGTTTCGTTTTGTTATTGTACAATCCAGTTCAATTGTTCAAATCAAACGGACACATTTTTGAACAAAACGTTAATTTCCCTCATGTCTATGATCACAAACAGCATGAGCCATTGAAAGCTTGGAATATTGTTCATCAATTAAATCTTAACATTTTGTAAAAGTTACGATAAATTCATTTTTAAATATATTTTAAATATATAGATTATAGATAGATACATTTAAAGGGAATGGGGCTGATAAACCCTGCATCATAAGAGAGGCCTGTGGCCCCGGGCCCCTTCACCTTGGAAACAAAACATAGCTAGGATTGTAATGGGCGCTGGCCCAGTACTGGGCCCTTGGCCCCCTGCTGGCCCCCTGCTGGACCCCTGCTGGCCCCTGGCCCCTGGCCCCCTGCTGGACCCCTGCTGGCCCCCTGCTGGCCCCTGGCCCTCTACTGGCCCCTGGCCCTCTACTGGCCCTCTACTGGCCCCCGGCCCTCTACTGGCCCTCTGCTGGCCCCTGGCCCTCTATTGGCCCCTGGCCCTCTACTGGCCCCTGGCCCTCTGCTGGCCCCTGGCCCTCTACTGGCCCCCTGCTGGCCCCCTGCTGGCCCCTGGCCCTCTACTGGCCCTCTACTGGCCCCTGGCCCTCTACTGGCCCTCTACTGGCCCCTGGCCCTCTACTGGCCCCTGGCCCTCTACTGGCCCTCTGCTGGCCCCTGGCCCTCTACTGGCCCTCTGCTGGCCCCTGGCCCTCTACTGGCCCTCTGCTGGCCCCTGGCCCTCTACTGGCCCCTGGCCCTCTACTGGCCCTCTACTGGCCCCTGGCCCTCTGCTGGCCCCTGGCCCTCTGCTGGCCCCTGGCCCTCTACTGGCCCTCTACTGGCCCCTGGCCCTCTACTGGCCCTCTACTGGCCCTCTGCTGGCCCCTGGCCCTCTATTGGCCCCTGGCCCTCTACTGGCCCCCTGCTGGCCCCCTGCTGGCCCCTGGCCCTCTACTGGCCCTCTACTGGCCCCTGGCCCTCTACTGGCCCTCTACTGGCCCCCGGCCCTCTACTGGCCCTCTACTGGCCCCTGGCCCTCTACTGGCCCCTGGCCCTCTACTGGCCCCCTGCTGGACCCCTGCTGGCCCCTGGCCCTCTACTGGCCCCTGGCCCTCTACTGGCCCTCTACTGGCCCTCTGCTGGCCCCTGGCCCTCTGCTGGCCCCTGGCCCTCTACTGGCCCTCTACTGGCCCCTGGCCCTCTACTGGCCCTCTACTGGCCCCTGGCCCTCTACTGGCCCTCTACTGGCCCCTGGCCCTCTACTGGCCCTCTGCTGGCCCCTGGCCCTCTGCTGGCCCCTGGCCCTCTACTGGCCCCTGGCCCTCTGCTGGCCCCTGGCCCTCTGCTGGCCCCTGGCCCTCTACTGGCCCTCTGCTGGCCCCTGGCCCTCTGCTGGCCCCTGGCCCTCTACTGGCCCCTGACTCACCAGCGGCTGGTATTTCAGTAGCTTAGTGTAGCAGCAGGTGTCCATATACAGATCAAAGCAACAGCCCACCTCAATGATGACTACAGTTTTCAGAGTCTCATTTAAAATGACAATGTGTGTTTGCCATGTTTTTAAAATAATCAGGTACATTGTGATGGCTCTGCCGGTGCGCAAGGCGTCCTTGAACGCAGCCACACACACACAGACACACACAGACACACACACACACACACACACACACACACACACACACACACACACACACACACACACACACACACACACACACACACACACACACAAACGTGCACACACACACACACACACACACACACACACACACACACACACACACACACACACACACACACACACACACACACACACACACACACACACACACACACACACACACACATTCCACTGTGCAATGCAAACAGTCCAAAGCGGATAAGTGTATTTGGTGAAAGCAGATCCTGGACGGGACTAATTGAATAAGCCTCTGTGAGGAGGACAGCCCTGACCACGGTGAGCACTCATCATGTCATCATTTGGTTGAGGCGCACTCCTCCATCAGCCCACTCTGGGGCCTCCACTCAGGGGCCTCCACTCAGGGGCCTCCACTCTGGGGCCTCCACTCAGGGGCCTCCACTCAGGGGCCTCCACTCTGGGGCCTCCACTCTGGGGCCTCCACTCTGGGGCCTCCACTCAGGGGCCTCCACTCAGGGGCCTCCACTCTGGGGCCTCCACTCTGGGGCCTCCACTCTGGGGCCTCCACTCTGGGGCCTCCACTCTGCAGCCTCCACTCTGGGGCCTCCACTCTGCAGCCTCCACTCTGGGGCCTCCACTCAGGGGCCTCCACTCAGGGGCCTCCACTCTGGGGCCTCCACTCTGGGGCCTCCACTCTGGGCTCACTGGACCCAGCGGTCTGGGGCCACAGAGGGACACATGGAGGAGCAGAGGGGTTGAGCGGCTTTGTTGCCGGAACGGAGCAGGACTTTGTTTGTGTAAATAATGCAGACAATGAAGAGGAACTGAAGTGGGAGGGGGGAGGAGGTATTGAGGAGACGAGGGGAGAGGAGAGGAGAGGAAAGGATCGGGGAGAGGTGGGGAGGGGATGAGGAGTGGAGAGGAGAGGGGTGGAGTGAGCAGTCATTCCCTGCATCAACGGAAAAGTTTGGAAAGTTTGGAAAAATAATAAGCTAATGATATTTGTTCAAATGTTTGAATATGAATATATACTGTCCTTATAGATGACTGATGTTTATTCATGAATCTGTATCACAGACTATATTCATATACTGTAGCTTAACATCTTAGTCCTCCTATTCTTGTCTTGAAATGACCCTGCAATGTCACAACTGTGCACATCATCTCTGCGTGACGCTGGAAAGTTCAATATTATCGCGCTCACGAAACACAACAGATTAAAGCAGCCCACCCTTTTCATGAATGTGTGTAAAACATCTCCATTTACCACCTGGGCTCAGCTGTCACATTTATCAACCTTTCATACTTCTTTGTACTTCAGTAAGTTGTAAGCTGCCCTTCTCAGCTGTTTGTGCTAAACGGTGGTCCAAGCGGGACATAATGTTGACGAGGAAAGCGCGCTGAACCGAGCTCTGTCCGTCTCCGTCTGGAGCAGGAATGTGTCACAATCTCACTGTGCCCGCGGGCACTGGGGAAGAGGGGGGGGGGCACCCTCTGTCTCCCTCTCTCTTATTGGGACTTTATGATTCCATTCAAAGGGCAATTAATGTTCTGAAGTCACTGACTTTGAAGTCTGGGGCAGTCGAGGGATGGGGGGCGGCTAGTGTGTGTGTGTGTGTGTGTGTGTGTGTGTGTGTGTGTGTGTGTGTGTGTGTGTGTGTGTCATGGTTTTTATAGGGGGTGTCCCCCCAGACCCCCCCCGTCCTCCGTGATGGAGGGGCCACATTGAGCTCCATCACCATTTGAAGTGAGAGGGTGAGGAGCCGACGGAGGTCAGGTAGAATAAGAAGCCTCTTCATCCACTGCTAGGGGCAGTGTGTGTGTGTGTGTGTGTGTGTGTGTGTGTACTAGAGGAGGGGGCGCAGTGTGTGTGTGTGTGTGTGTGTGTGTGTGTGTGTTTGTGTGTGTGTACTAGAGGCTGGGAGGGTGTGTGTGTGTGTGTGTACTAGAAGCCGGGAGGGTGTGTGTGTGTGTGGGGGCAGTGTGTATACTAGAGACTGGGAGGGGGGGGGTGTGTGTGTGTGTGTGTGTGTGTGTGTGTGTGTGGTCTCAAGGTCTCGATAAGTCTGTGCTACCCTGGAGGGGCGTGGTCAGAGAGACGGCCAGCTGTCAATCAGCAGAGCTGTGTGAATCACCGACTGAACACTAAGGCCCTGTCCCATTTCTCCCCCTTAAAACCTCCACTTGGTTTGGAGTGCCCTCAACAGTAGATCTTCCACTTCGTTTTAAGCCTGCATCGGACCTCACTACGTTTTGAGGGTTGATTATAAGGGCAAAATAGCACTCCCCCTTGCTCCCTACGGTAATGGGACACCCTACCTCTACACGAGAACGCGCAAAATATAGGGTTAGGGCAAAGATCTAGGGTTAGGGGAGGTATTGGGACGGGGCATAAGAGTGACCTGTTTCCTCTGTGTCCGTTTCTGGTTGCATAAACCTATTTGCTACACAAAATACATTTTGCTTTTTAAGAAAATAAAACATGTGTTTTCTTGCTGTAAAAAGTCTTAATGTGAGTCACATCCAGATGTCCACGTCTACTGTGTATTCTGGGATGTTCACCCTGGACCTCAGCTACTCACTGTCAGGTCCAGTAGTCAGGCGGTGGAGGGATTGGCACCCACAACCCTGTGGTACATGAACATGTGAACATGACCTCGTTCCTGGCAGGAGATATTGCAAAGAAAAGGGTTTTAGATTTACTCCTGTATTTCCTGTTTCTATGGGATGTTGCTAGTCTCTACTGGATTATGTTGCTGGTCTCTATGGGATGTTGCTGGTCTATGTTGGATGTTGCTGGTCTCTATTGGATGTTGCTGGTCTCTATGGGATGTTGCTGGTCTATGTTGGATGTTGCTGGTCTATGTTGGATGTTGCTGGTCTCTATTGGATGTTGCTGGTCTCTACTGGATGTTGCTGGTCTCTATGGGATGTTGCTGGTCTATGTTGGATGTTGCTGGTCTATGTTGGATGTTGCTGGTCTCTACTGGATGTTGCTGGTCTATGTTGGATGTTGCTGGTCTCTATGGGATGTTGCTGGTCTATGTTGGATGTTGCTGGTCTATGTTGGATGTTGCTGGTCTCTACTGGATGTTGCTGGTCTATGTTGGATGTTGCTGGTCTCTACTGGATGTTGCTGGTCTCTATGGGATGTTACTGGTCTATGTTGGATGTTGTTGGTCTCTATGGGATGTTGCTGGTCTATGTTGGATGTTGCTGGTCTATGTTGGATGTTGCTGGTCTCTATTGGATGTTGCTGGTCTCTACTGGATGTTGCTGGTCTATGTTGGATGTTTCTGGTCTCTACTGGATGTTGCTGGTCTCTATTGGATGCTGCTGGTCTATGCTGCTGGTCTATGTTGGATGTTGCTGGTCTATGCTGCTGGTCTATGTTGGATGTTGCTGGTCTCTATTGGATGCTGCTGGTCTATGTTGGATGTTGCTGGTCTATGCTGCTGGTCTATGTTGGATGTTGCTGGTCTCTATTGGATGTTGCTGGTCTATGTTGCTGGTCTATGTTGGATGTTGCTGGTCTATGTTGCTGGTCTATGTTGGATGTTGCTGGTCTATGCTGCTGGTCTATGTTGGATGTTGCTGGTCTCTACTGCACAGTGCACAGAGCACAGGTCTGTCTGTCCGTCCTCCATGGCCAGGCTGTGTTGGCTGAGTGTGTATCTGGTCTGATCTCCTCAGGTCTGGGTCAGGGTGGTCTGGTCCTCTGCCGCGGTGTAGTCTCTGTTGAGGGACACAAAGTTAACTGACTCTGGTTTTTGGTGGACTCTTTCCAATGTGCCAAATACTTTTCCTTTTGTTGTCTTCTGATTTGGTTTTGCCTGATGTGTTGGTTGTTGTGTGTTGGACAGAGTCCCAGGACAAGCCGGCTAAGGGGACACTTTTCTGGGTGTAACTCTCTGTGGGTAAGAGTCTTGTTGTGGAGTGTGTTGCTGTCGCTTTCCTTAAGGTGGTTATAAGGGCTCTCTTCTGAATTGTAATGATTGGATATCGTGCTAATTCGGCTGTGCATGTCTTATGGTGTCCTTCTTTGGACTTTTAGTATTGATTTGCAGAATTCTGCATTGAGAGTTTCAATTTGATGTTTGTCTCATTGTATTAAATCCTGGTCAGTGAGTGGGCCCCACTGCTCACAGCTGTAGAGCGCAATGGGCTCCCGCACTGCGTCAAAGAGTTTTAGCCAGATCCTAATTGATATGTCTAGTTTGATGTTTCTCTTTATGGCATAAAGGCCCTCCTCGTCTCTCAGGTCATTCACAGCTTTGTTGAAGTTCCTTGTGGCGTTCATGTTTATGCCCTATGTTCTCTCTCTCTCTCTCTCTCTCTCTCTCTCTCTCTCTCTCTCTCTCTCTCTCTCTCTCTCTCTCTCTCCTCCTTATGGCACAGCTGTGGAGGTCAGGGCTCCTCTTTAGCAAGTCAAGAACATCCTCCGCCTACCACCACACACACACACACACACACACACACACACACACATAGACACTACACACAAGTGTTCATTTTCTTCTTCACCAGAGGGCTCTGAGCTGTCAGCAGAGCGGGCGTCTGGCCTGTCACTCAGCCGCCCGGCCCGCCCCCAGCTCCTCGTGGCTCCGCCTTTGTTTTGTTTTGGGGGGGGGGGGGGGGGGACTGTCACCATTTACCACACTGTCTCTTCCTCTCTCTCTCTCTCTCTCTCTCTCTCTCTCTCTCTCTGTCTCTCTCTCTCTTTCTCTCTCTCTCTCTCTTTCTCTCTCTCTTCCCCCCCCCCCCTCTCTCTCTCTCTCTCTCTCTCTCTCTCTCTCTCTGTCTCTCTCTCTCTTTCTCTCTCTCTCTCTCTGTCTCTCTCGGGGTGGAGTGGGTTGGGCTGGAGGAGGAGGAGGAGGAGGAGGAGGAGGAGAGGGTTGGGGCCTCGTCTCGTTCCTCCCCTCGTCCAGAACAGAGATGGGAGACGAGACATCTCTGCTCTGCTCCTCTTCTGAGACTGACTCCCCCAAATACCCACAGTTGTTATTTCTGCATCAAGCTGCTGCTAATACGTTAGTGTAGGTCAACACTGTTAACAATACAACTAACACAGTGAGGACCTACACTCCCCTCACGGTGTTGACCTACACCCCCCTCACGGTGTTGACCTACACCCCCCTCACGGTGTTGACCTACACCCCCCTCATGGTGTTGACCTACACCCCCCTCATGGTGTTGACCTACACCCCCCTCACAGTGAGGACCTACACTCCCCTCACGGTGTTGACCTACACCCCCCTCACGGTGTTGACCTACACTCCCCCCACGGTGTTGACCTACACTCCCCTCATGGTGTTGACCTACACCCCCCCCCCCCTCATGGTGTTGACCTACACTCCCCTCACGGTGTTGACCTACACCCCCCTCACGGTGTTGACCTACACCCCCCTCCCCTCACGGTGTTGACCTACACCCCCCTCACGGTGTTGACCTACACCCCCCTCCCCTCATGGTGTTGACCTACACCCCCCCTTCACGGTGTTGACCTACACTCCCCTCACAGTGTTGACCTACACCCCCCTCATGGTGTTGACCTACACTCCCCTCACGGTGTTGACCTACACCCCCCTCACGGTGTTGACCTACACTCCGCTCACGGTGTTGACCTACACCCCTCTCACGGTGTTGACCTACACCCCCCTCACGGTGTTGACCTACACCCCCCTCCCCTCATGGTGTTGACCTACACTCCCCTCACGGTGTTGACCTACACTCCCCTCACGGTGTTGACCTACACCCCCCTCACGGTGTTGACCTACACCCCCCTCACGGTGTTGACCTACACTCCCCTCACGGTGTTGACCTACACCCCCCTCACGGTGTTGACCTACACCCCCCTCCCCTCATGGTGTTGACCTACACTCCCCTCACGGTGTTGACCTACACTCCCCTCACGGTGTTGACCTACACCCCCCCCACGGTGTTGACCTACACTCCCCTCACAGTGTTGACCTACACTCCCCTCACAGGGCACTACCCTGGTGTAGTGGGCCCTGAGCATAGCCCCGGCCAGGTCTGTGCTGCCTGTCTGTGTGATAGCTCTTCCCTGGGATCCTTGCACTTGGAAGTTTGCTAGGATTGTTTAAGAGTTTGGATATGTCTTACACCCCTTGCCCACTGTACACGTCCGTCGACAGATGGGGGCTTTTTGACGTATCTATGTGTTTTCCCGGGTTGTATTACAAGGACGATTTCATTGGACAGTGCACTTGCGTATATTTGCATAACGCAATCTGATTGGCTGGCAGATAAGGCTTGCTTCTAGCGGGCTGCAGACTATTTGGAGAGAAGCTATTCTGATTTTCTGGGTCCTCGTCTTTTCCTCATTCCTCTATTTTCTGGGTATTGGTCTTGGTCTTGGTCTTGGTCCTGGTCCATGGGTCTTCGTCTTTGTAGTCCGTCTGCAGTCCCTCTGGGTCTTTATCCATGAAGTCCTCGATGGAGCCCCGGGGCGACTCGGTTTCTTAATTCGGCAGGCCTTTTTATAGGGAATCATTTGGCCTTCTATACGCCCACTTATTACATCACATGAACCTCGCTGGGTGTGTCCTCACATGAACCGTGAGTTGTCCTCAACTCTAGCTGACGCATACGAGTATGAGTAGAACAAGCAATACTTCGTTTTGCCACCTCATGCATATAGTGCAACCTGTAAGTTACACCAGACCTAGATGGTCGACACAGTATTATTATACCTATTGTTTTAACACGTTTTATACATTGGTATACCACCACCACCACCACCACACCACCACACCACCACCACCACCACCACCACACCACCACCACACCACCACACCATCACCACACCACCACACCACCACACCACCACCACCACCACCACACCATCACCACCACCACACCACCACACCACCACCAC
>NC_140274.1:1813471-1838471 GCF_964030765.1 Micromesistius poutassou | reverse complement strand
ACATACACACTGGCACACATTTTGCAATCGACTGCACACAGAAGTACAGTACTGCACGCATACAAGGACAGAATACACACTTGTTCTACGCTGGCTCACACACGCACGCACACGTTCACACACACACACACACACACACACACACACACACACACACACACACACACACACACACACACACACACAGCAACTGTGTTTGCTTTCTTAATCAGCGAACAGCGTAAAGAATGAAGACAAATCCCACCTGTGTAACACCAACCCAGACATTCCTTTTATTAATGAATCATCTCCCTGCCCTGAAAAGGCTCTTATTGCTTTAATACACCCCAGAGGGTCGTTAAATCAAGAAATTCTAATTTGATCCCGGCACATCATGGCTTTTGACCAAAATGGTTGATTAATTCTAGAAGTTCCAACATCTCAAAAGCTTGCTCTAAAAATAAGCTATTATAAATATTATATAAAAAACAGCCCCAATCCCACTTCTCTTTTTATATCCGTGAATATTAACCATTTCAGTAATTTACGCTAGAGATGAATATCCCAATCGAGTAAATCAGTTTGTGGTAACAATAATAATTATAATATAAATAATAATAATATAAATATTAGAATTATTACTATTACAGTTTTTATTGACTGCTTACACACTAAAATCAGAAGTATTACACAGTTAACAAACTGTTAACACAAGGAGCCAAACACCAGATGAAGTTAGCACAACTATAAGCACATTATCAACCTATAAGCACATCATCAACTATAAGCACATTATCAACCTGTAAGCACATTATCAAACTATAAGCACATTATCAAACTATAAGCACATTATCAACCTATTAGCACATTATCAAACTATAAGCACATTATCAAACTATTAGCACATTATCAAACTATAAGCACATTATCAAACTATAAGCACATTATCAAACTATTAGCACATTATCAAACTATAAGCACATTATCAAACTATAAGCACATTATCAAGCTATAAGCACATTATCAAACTATAAGCACATTATCAAACTATAAGCACATTATCAAACTATAAGCACATTATCAAACTATTAGCACATTATCAAACTATAAGCACATTATCAAACTATAAGCACATTATCAAGCTATAAGCACATTATCAACCTCACACTTTTTGCAAAACAACACACACACTTGTATACATTGCACACATTACACATTCTGAAAGCATTGACTGAAATTACTACACCCTCCAACCAATTGGTTCCAAACAGCCATCATGTGTGCAAACACTTGTTGCCTATACACACCAATCAGGTTTAGAAGCACTATAAAAAGCAGCAGTCATTTTCAAGTTCAAGTTTTTAGTTTTGTTTTCTATAATTGTAATCTTGATTCTCTGATATTTATGTTCTGTTATGAATCTGACATATTTTGTTACAAATGAATCTCCATGTTGGCCATGTAGAGAAATAAGTTAAACGTTCATCAATCTGGAACTTGTAGTGTCTTGTAGTGTTTGGTGAATTTACAGTTGGAATGTATATTTGTACTATCTCTGTGTACTTTACAGTAGCCTAATGTAATCATTGGGAAGTAGTACTAAAACACTTTTATCACAGCAGTGTGTAACTAGTTCAAACAGAATATAATGATATGAAACATGTGTGCATTGTGAATTAGAAGTGCTACAATTGTTTTAGATTTATCACAGCAGAGTGTAACTGGTTCAAGCAGAATATAGTTATATGAAATATGTGTGTTTCCTATGGTAACAAAGTGTGGTTTTTATAAATTGTGTTTAAGCAATTGAAAACAACTGTAATAAGATGTTATATTAACTCCTAAATGCATTAACTATAATTTGTTTAATAGGAATTTCACCTTTTTTACTTGTAAATAAGAGCAACATTTTGTAAGTGACCATTTTTGAAGATACTTGTATCCCACAAAATGTTGTTTGTGCGCAAACACTCAAAAACACACGGGTGTGTACATTCTTTCCATTGTGTGTTTATTTTCATCTACCAACACGAAAACCCAAGTCTTTAACCCTATCAATTTCATTCTCTTTCTTCATGTCTCTTCCCCCCCCCCCCCCACACACACACACACACAATCGTTTGTCTAACATGTGATATAGTAACTCATAACCCCCAAGAATTTGTTTTTTCCTCCAAGTCCTGATCTAACATGACCTCCAGATCACGCAAACAGCTGCCGTTGTCCTTCCCCCTCCCTTTGCTCTTAGAGTGTGTGTGTGTGTGTGTGTGTGGGTGTGTGTGTGTGTGTGTGTGTGTGTGTGTGTGTGTGTGTGTGTGTGTGTGTGTGTGTGTGTGTGTGGGGTGTGTGTGTGTGTGTGTGTGTGTGTGTGGGGGGGGTGGGGTTGTGGGGGTGTGTGTGTGTGTATCTTTGTGACAGGGAGTAATGCACAAGAACACAAATGCAGAATTAAGCTAAATTAATAAATGCATCGAATACATTCAGCTGAAATGAAACTGGACAAACATTTGGAAAACAAACACCATTCTTTAGCACGCTTGCGTGACAATGTTTGTGTTTACATATTATTATTATTATTATTATTATTATTAGCCAAACTGCAGTGTTCAGTGATTTACCTCAGCCCTCAGCCTCGTGTGACCAGCTGCTCCTGACCGCTCAGCTTCCCCCCTCGCTTGGTTCCAGCCCTCAGTGGACCCTCTTGGTTCCAGCCCTCAGTGGACCCTCTTGGTTCCAGCCCTCAGTGGTCCCTCTTGGTTCCAGCCCTCAGTGGACCCTCTTGGTTCCAGCCCTCAGTGGTCCCTCTTGGTTCCAGCCCTCAGTGGACCCTCTTGGTTCCAGCCCTCAGTGGACCCTCTTGGTTCCAGCCCTCAGTGGTCCCTCTTGGTTCCAGCCCTCAGTGGTCCCTCTTGGTTCCAGCCCTCAGTGGACCCTCTTGGTTCCAGCCCTCAGTGGACCCTCTTGGTTCCAGCCCTCAGTGGTCCCTCTTGGTTCCAGCCCTCAGTGGTCCCTCTTGGTTCCAGCCCTCAGTGGACCCTCTTGGTTCCAGCCCTCCGTGGAGCGGGACAGGCATTGCATTCTGTTACACTCCCATTCCCGAGATAAAACGACGACATTTGAACCTAATTATCATTCAACGTTTTGAGGAATATGGGCTTGGACCCGTTGAGCTGAACAGAATGACACCTTGTCCTGTTCGACTCTCTGGCATTTCCTTATCTACTCTGAACGTAGATTATGACATTATACCAGGAAGACATTTATACAATATTGTGAAAAAGATATATTTTTGATGATATATCCTAATCAGTTTGTTATATACAGCCCTGATGAGGGCCTAGCGACCTCCTGGTGTGTGGTGAACCTCACTCTGCTGGGGTGAAGACCCCTTAACCTTCTGGCTCTCTTGGGCTCGGGGGACTGGACTCTGGGGGGCATGAGGGGAGAAACCAGGGCCAGGCACACAGTATAGGAAGAAAAGAAATGCAACTAATTATATAGACAATCAGTTTAATTAACACAGAAGGGGGGTGAGGAGGAAGGAGAGAGAGAGAGAGAGAGAGAGAGAGAGAGAAAGAGACCAACTAGAAACAGAGCTGCACTTCCTGACTTCCTGGCAGGAACACACACTTCCCACGGATTACAAAGGCATGCAAGGACTTTAAAGACACTCCAGATGCTCACAAACTGCCATACCTGTTGGGAGAAACACAACAGTGTGCGATCGCAGCAGCAAGATTCGTCACCTGTTGTGATGAGAGAAGGACCTCAAACTCCCCATGAACAGACTCACCCCCCTGGACTCACTCCTTACACAATGATTGCACTTTTGCACACTTCCTCCATGTTGTAAATATTTAAAGAGAAAAACTATTTTTTTCCATTGTATACACACAAAAATTTTTACTTTGCACACAATTCTGAAAACTTGAAGCTCATGTATCGACTACAAGACTCCAGACTGCTGAACTCTAAGCACAATTCCACTGTTTTCACTCATATAGAAATTCTAAATCACATTTTTGCTAAAGTCACAAATATCATCATTTAGCACACTTGGTTCACCTGGAAAAGAATGGACTTCAAAATGCCACACCTAATTACTCACTTGTTCAAACTCAACTGGCAAAACCATAGACATATATAAACCATAGACATATAAATAGTCGACGCCGCATTGGCTGCTGGGCGCAAGAAATGCGGCCGCCATCTAGTACCGGTCATACTGCTAGTTGTGTAGCAGCAGAAGACACAGGGGGCCTCAACGGATTCTCCTTTTTGTATAGGAAATGTCCTTTCCTAACGATATGACCCGGAAGTACTTGGAGGAAAGGTGGTTTGAATTCAAAAAATGCTTAGGAAAGGTGCATCCTTTAAGCCTCCTTTAGCATAGGCTACTCCTGACCAACCTTTATGAAAGGAAAGGAGACATTGGTATCCCATAATCCTTTACGGCGGCAAACAAAACAAAACAGGCCACCGACGAAGTTTACAGACTCCACGCAAAGACACATGAGAGACGCAGTAAAGCAGAAGAAGAGAAGAGAAGAAAATTGTTAATAATGGATACCAATTCATAAGAAAAGAAAATGGCAACTTTACATTTAAGAAAGACTACTGGGAGCAGTTATTTCAACCTCAACATAAGTTTAGCCTCTTTTTTTTCACATGTGAATTGGGATTCAAGTGGCCTCAAATATTCCCGTTGGCCAAATCCGACCTAAGTGACTCTCACTGTTGGCGATAACCTGATTCAATCAATACGACAAGGACGCATGGATCAAAGAGCGCTTACCCGCCGTCGCGCAATGACGTCGGTTAGTAAAGTGGAGTCTAAATCATTTGAAACAGTGCGGTCTTTTCCTATGTTCAAAAGGAAGCACCTTTCCATCTCTCCTTGACCCGATGACGTTTTCCACAAAGGTTAAGGAAAGGAGGCATAAAGGTTAGGAGGTTTGACTATTCGTAGCAGTGGCGATTCTAGACCAGTTTTAATGGGGGAGCACAAACCAAATTGTTGACGGGGGGGGGGGGGGGTTTGGATCGCAGATGAGCGCTACTGCGGGCGCGATTGTTGACGGGGGGGGGTTTGCCTCGTTTGGGGGGCCACAGGGGGGGCCGGACTCAGAGTTACGGGGGCACTGGCCCCCCCTGGCCACCCCCTAGAACCGCCACTGATTGGTAGAGGCCCAAGATGCCAGAGCACTGTGCAGCATATTCCTGCTCAAATCGGCGGACCATCGCAAACAGAGCTCGGGGGGTGACTGTTCAGGAGGAGACAGTTTGGCATCGACAACCATCATTCTGACTCGTTGTCACTGGTTGTGTCTGTGTTTCACAAGTTAAGGCAGCACCACATTGCCAAACTCGCCTCTCTTGAACTGCAGAAAGGGAGCACGAGAAATAAGTTCTGCAAAACAGTCCTCTTTCAGGTGTTTTAGCTACAAAACTTGTTGTGTTTATATATAGATATCTAATGTATTCATGTATTGTTTATGTAGGCTATGTATATATTTATATACAGCCTAATCATACATGGTTTCTTCAACTTATTAAAATATCTGACTTTTCTGCTCCTATCTGTTTCTGCTTCTCTCATATTTATCGTGTGTGATTTGCAAAATACCTATCATAGCCTACATCACATATCATAGGGTGACCAGACATCCCTGTTTTTGGCTGCCTGTCCCTGGCTAAATACAGAAAAGACGACCTGCCCCCGTTTTGTTTTTGAAGACACAACATTAGGTTTCCTATTTCAGATTGCTAGTCAAACTGGAAATAATCTGGAATAATCTGTCTGTTATGACATCGCAGGTGGGCGTGTCCACCTAGATGTGTGCTGTTATGACATCACAGGTGGACACGCCCACCTGTGATGTCATAACAGACAGATTTTCAAAACGGCTTGTAACGGCTAATCACACCACACCTGGTGGCACGTCATGGGACCTTTAAGGTTATTGGTCGTTGGAGAAGAGCCCTCCTTCACGTCATGGGACCTTTAAGGTTATTGGTCGTTGGAGAAGAGCCCTCCTTCACGTCATGGGACCTTTAAGGTTATTGGTCGTTGGAGAAGAGCCCTCCTTCACATCATGGGACCTTTAAGGTTATTGGTCGTTGGAGAAGAGCCCTCCTTCACATCATGGGACCTTTAAGGTTATTGGTCGTTGGAGAAGAGCCCTCCTTCACTTCATGGGACCTTTAAGGTTATTGGTCGTTGAAGAAGAGCCCTCCTTCACGTCAAGGGTGCCGGTGATCATGAAGTCTATGTGAGCAGCTCTGTGCGCCCAGACCAATGGCATTGTTTTTCATATATTTTATCAAGTATAATCAATGTTATACTTAAAAGGAGCAATTAAGTTACATATTCATTTATTCTTTCGGCCTGTAGCATATAAACAAAATGAAGCAACTGTCCCAGATTTCTAACTGCATTTGAAGTAGACCTTGAGACTCACAACCCATAGGACAAATAGCAATGTCTGGTGGAATGCCTTAAAGTAGCTCTGTATATGCAGTGAAGCTTGTCCAGGCCCTGCAAGTCCGGATGTAGGCTATGAATCTGAATGAGTTTTTAGGTAGTGGCCATCCCCAAAATGCACCAGAATACAGGAAATCACATCTACCAAAAACAACATTTTCAGGGGTAAGGACCCCCAGGCCCCCTGTCCCTGACTGCACCCCTCCCACAAATTGAACCACCAGACGCCACTGCTTAATGGTACACGCTCTACCTGTAAACCGCCGGAGGTACTGCAATTTTTATATACTGTATCCCACATTTTACTTTTTATATATTGAGAACTTCACATTCTAATATCTGATATGTATATATATTTAGCATTTAACATTTTATACTTTGACTCTTAATGGTCACCTGCTTTGGCAATGTAAATGTTTGCTTCTGATGTCAATAAAGCTTTTTTGAATTAGAGAGAGAGAGAGAGAGAGAGAGCGATGACGATGGTCAGGACGCTGGTCGTGGTGCTGGTCAGGACGCTGGTCGTGGTGCTGGTCAGGACGCTGGTCCTGGTGCTGGTCGTGGTGCTGGTCAGGACGCTGGTCGTGGTGCTGGTCGTGGTGCTGGTCAGGACGCTGGTCGTGGTGCTGGTCGTGGTGCTGGTCGTGGTGCTGGTCAGGACGCTGGTCGTGGTGCTGGTCAGGACGCTGGTGGTGGTGCTGGTCATGGTGCTTGTCGTGGTGCTGGTCGTGGTGCTGGTCGTGGTGCTGGTCAGGACGCTGGTGGTGGTGCTGGTCAGGACGCTGGTCGTGGTGCTGGTCAGGACGCTGGTGGTGGTGCTGGTCAGGACGCTGGTTGTGGTGCTGGTCAGGACGCTGGTCGTGGTGCTGGTCAGGACGCTGGTTGTGGTGCTGGTCAGGACGCTGGTCGTGGTGCTGGTCAGGACGCTGGTCGTGGTGCTGGTGGTGGTGCTGGGTGTGGTGCTGGTCAGGACGCTGGTCGTGGTGCTGGTCAGGACGCTGGTTGTGGTGCTGGTCAGGACGCTGGTCGTGGTGCTGGTCAGGACGCTGGTTGTGGTGCTGGTCAGGACGCTGGTCGTGGTGCTGGGTGTGGTGCTGGTCAGGACGCTGGTCGTGGTGCTGGTCAGGACGCTGGTCGTGGTGCTGGTCAGTGTGGGGGTCCTGGGGATGGGGGGGATCCTGGTATGTGATGTGAAAGTGTGGAAGCGGGATAGCCGCTGAGGGGCTGTGTTGGAACCATGAATCAGGCTGAGGCACCATGAAGCAAGGGGCCCTCACATGAGCCAGATGGGCCCCTGGCGGAAAAGTACAGCATCCCAGGGTATCACACACACACACATACTCTCACTTATCTTCACACACACACACACACGCATGCAAACATTCACACTCACATATACACTTTCAAATATCTCCATACACACACACACACACACACACACACACACACACACACACACACACACACACACACACACACACACATGCATGCAATCACAGACACACACAAACACACAGACATGCACACACAGACCCACATGTTTGTATGCAGGCAAACTCTCACTCACACACATAAAATTTATGCATAAATCTATGCATTATTTTTGGAAAACAAAAGAAGGCCTGTTTTATTATTCAAAGAGTCAAATAAAAAAATCATCCAAATGAATCATGATTTCTGTTTCTTTCCTTAAAATCTGTCATCTCTGTCGGCTTGAAGGAGGCTAAGTGAGACTGATTTAACCCAAAGTGAGGCCATATGATCCTAGTTTGAGGGAGCAAAGAGAAGGGATACCTTAATTGAGTTAGATAATTATCACGTTAGTTAGGCTGTGCACAGTTCCTCTCCGTTCCACTTTAAACTGGAAACACCTACATTTAGGCTGATATTTATATTAAAACAAATACAATTACATACAGTAAATGTACAGATGGAGCAAAGCTTTCCATGAAAGTAAACAATTGGATCACAACTATTTCCAATTCTGTCCTGAAAATAGATTTTGAACTGAGTCTTACTTTCTGTGCATAGATCTTGAATTAAAAGAGCTCATTAAGGACAAACAAGAACTGATAAAACAGAGCCAATGTCCTCCACCAAGTTCCCATAACTGGGTCGACTACGTTACTATTACTGTTCACCTAGAATCTGGGACAGACATACAGAAATAATAAGAAAATAAATATTAATAAAATTAGGAGTAAGGCGGACCTTCATTTCTAAATTATTAATAAAAATGATGGCTCATCCTAGCCTGGCTATTGGCAGACCACGCTTCAGTGGTTAATGTCCGGCAGAAGGGGCTGGGGTACCCAGTGTAGGCTCATCCCTCAGGTGGTTAGGACCAGCCGGCGAGGAGACACAAAGGTTTCATTCAGGCATTTCCCTTCATAGGCCAACGAAGACATGGTAAGGTTTCCCTTCATGATCCCCGTAACCTTGGTTCCTCCCACATGTATGACACACTGCTTTGCGTTGCTCAACAGCGACATCTACTGGAACATTTCTGCAGTTGTTGTGTATACAACATAAGATGTGTATGTTTGAGCTCCACTATAATCCGTCACTGTGGTGTAACGCCTTGTGCCCCTGAAGATTAAACATGTTTTTTTTCCTTTGTATCCTCCGTTGATGTTGAAAGATAGCGTCTCAACAGCAGCTGGAAAGATGGTGGAACGATTTCCCTCCATGCCCCCTCCTTCCCTCCTGGCCGATCCAGTGATGCTACGAGTCATCCAAGGTAAAGTCTGCAGACCGTCCAGGGCGGGCCTTAGGGGGCTGTGGCCGCCTTCGGCGTGAGTTAGGCCCGCCCTGGACGGACGAGCCTGTCAGTCACGCCAGTCGTACTCATACGCCCGCGATGGATACGGAGTGCACAGTGGCTCGCCAGTTCATAGGTGCACGAATGGAAGACACAGCTCCACCTGACGGAGGTAAATGGACTATGGGAAAAGTTCAAATACACCTCCATCAACCCCTTGAAGCAATGCCGAGCGTGATAAATGCGCTGTGATAACACCCGACCCCTCTAAGGGGGTCCAGGGGCATGCCCCCCCAGGATTTTTTTTTAAATATCAGCTTTGAAATAGGCATTCCATAAAATGAAAGGATCAGACAACATTTTGTTCTGGCAAAAAACACATTTATTAGCAGCACTATTGTCCTCTGCACGTGCACACTAAGCGCGCTCCAGAATGTAGTTCAGCATCTACTGTTTTCAGGAGGAAATACTTCAGGAGGAAATACATCAAAAAGGAACAGAACAAACTGACATGTGTGTGTGTGTGTATATATATATATATATATATATATATATATATACACACACACACAATAAGGTGGCATATGTCATATTTACAGTAGGCCTAGTTACAGTGACCTAAGAGCAAACACTTTGATAACAAACCCTGTTCATGTAACTCCTCATGCAGGGTTCAACATGACCCATGGCCCGGGGCCAGTAAAATGATAGGGCAGGGCAAAAAACAGAAGGGACAGAAAACAATTAAATCTAAAGGGAACTTCAATACTGTACATACTGTCCTGGGGAAATGCACCAAGACAAAAATACCTACTTTAATTTAATAATTAATTATTAAATAAATTAATTAATAACTAAATACATCTTACCTCTTTACCAGAAATTGTACTACCACATTGTGTGTGTGTGTGTGTGTGTGTGTGTGTGTGTGTGTGTGTGTGTGTGTGTGTGTGTGTGTGTTAGTATGGTTACAAATTAGATAACGTTCTAGTGGGGTTGAAGAGGTTGTGGCTGGTGAGCCAATTTCATTCTCTTAGCCTTCGTAAGTCCTTGAATTGCTCTTTTGCGCTGCTTGGCAATGTGCCGCTTTCTTGCCAGATTCTCTGTCTCTACCACCTGCTTCCTCAACTGTGCCACAGTAGATGTTGTGGGTTGACACTGGAGCTCCAGCTTCCTCTCTCTGGCTTTATGCAGCTTGATCAGTCACTGGGCCTTGTCCCTTGTTGCGGCTGTGTTTACATTTCTGCAAAGACTTGTGTCGACTGCCCCATACCTTGCATCTTCCCTGCTGAACATTTCCACTGCGCTTTGCTTTGTTGACATCAAAGTGTACTTCACCATCTGGATGGCGGAGAAAGTAGAAATGCATGTGTCACTGCTTGACACATGCCAGGATACTTCTCAGACTGGCACACACAACCCCACCATTTCACCACATCTTCTCCCTCTTTAAAAATGGGGAGGGTGTTGTCCACGTTGTACTGCAGAAGGGGTCATCCCTATGTTCCCCGGGTCCTATGTTTCCCTCTTTGTATGTGACCGGGGAGCGAATGTGTTTTTCGTAGGTGGAACTGTAATGCACTGTATGCCCTGGATACTTGGAGGAATGGCTTCAGCAGCTGAAACAGATATCAACAATAGTAAGCACAAAGACACTACAGTACATGTAATTATACCACCCTGGCAGAGGTTCCAAATAATCCTTCTAATTACAGTATTACTCACAGGGTGTTGTGGATGTGCCACTCTGAAACAATCAGCCTCCCGTCCCACGTACATCTCCCTCACAGGAAGCAGTTTATCTTCAAACTCCATGGTGGCCAGAGCGTTGGGCATTGATGTCAGGTGTTCAGATTTGACAAAACAGGCAAGAAAGCCCTGTGAATACAATATAATGAAGTTGTGGTTCAATTAACAAAAATGCACACAAGGAATGCATACAAATTATCCCATGTGTCGGCAGGTATCAGTTATACATAATAGTTAAGACCTTTGTAAGACTAAAGGGGAAATCAACGTTTTTTTAGACAAAATTTGAAGTTCTTATGTAGTGTAATAAATCAAACCTTGATGAGTTTTGTATTTCTTTCTACAGTATTCCAGAAAGTACGTAAGGTAAGTACGAGGATTAACTTGGAATCATCTCATTTTGAAAAAGCATGAAAGACATAAGAAGTGAACTTATAGAAACCCTGCTCAAAGTCTTCTG
The DNA here is from genome assembly GCF_964030765.1 of Micromesistius poutassou. Lineage (NCBI taxonomy): Eukaryota > Metazoa > Chordata > Actinopteri > Gadiformes > Gadidae > Micromesistius > Micromesistius poutassou. Next base: position 1,827,038 of record NC_140274.1, on the reverse strand, counting down.
ATTAATTATTATAGATGGAATAACTAATCTGTAATCAAAAACATAATCTGGACAGCTTTTCTTTCTGGAGCCCACCATCACAGACCTTAGTAACAGTTTGATCATCATGTTCCAATTTTCACATGTTTTTTTAAATCTTTCTAGTTATGGAAAAATCTTTATTCCAATTGTAACATTCATTTCAGTAAAAATATCATAGCAGTAAACAGATGACTCAATCTTCATCTCACCTGGAACACCATGACATATTCTGTCAGGATGGGCAGCACTACTGTGTAAACCCTGAGGTTCAGCTCAGTTGTTGTGGCTTCATGCCACACCTTCTGAACCACCCTCCTCTTCCCATCCTGTCCCAGCTGTGTCATTCCTGAAAAAAAAAAAAACATGGGATGAGTTAAAAACGAAACAAAGCTTCGCAGACAAAGCTTGACACAAAAACTTCACAAAAAATATTTGGTAAGCATGTTGTGACATATTTCAGCCATAATATCCTCCCATAGCCACAGGGAGCAGCACCAAGCACATTTAATAGTGAAGAGGTAATATTCTAATATTCGGCGTATCGTAGATATAAAGCTTAGAGACACTCCGCGCGTGTTATATTCCATTCCTCTCCTTTTGTTTCATAGACGATAGCCAATAGACCAAAACCTTTACCAAATAAAGTGAGTTAAAAGCGATCCTCTCTCGGTGGCCTTTCCTGAATTAAAAATAACATAACAATGTAGGCAATCCAAGAACCAAGGATAAACAACTGTGATGAATTACCTTTTTTGCTGAGGTCCTCAGCAAAAAAGACTCACTCACGCTGTAACCAGCAAACAGCTTCTTCAGGGGGTCTTTGTAGAGGGCCTTGTCCTACTTGTCCATGAAACCATAGTAAAGGACTTAGTAGGCAGGGAGAAGCCTTTGGGTGCTAATAGCGACATCATATGCTGACAGCCAGCGGTGCTGAACAAACCTTTTGGGGACTGAACCAGGAATGCTCAAGAAGTCACATTTCTGAACATTGCTGAAAAGTAATTACCTAACGCGTTACACACAACACTGTCTACCGGTCACACGGGTGTCACGGTATCATCAAAATCCATACTGTAGCGCAAATTCACACCAGTGTACTTTCTATACAGTTTATACTGTACACCCCTAGTGTATTGTGTATATTGTTTTTCTGTACATGATTAATAATAATAAAAAAAAACTAATAGTGCTAACATTAGTTCCGTCCAACATTACCAACATTAGTTCCGTCCGTTAATTCTTGTTTATTTGAATGGGAAAAAATGTTAACGGTCCAAATGTTAAAAATCGGCTTTCACCCTCGGGAACGAATAATCAAATATTCTGACCCATCCCAAGTAGCAACCCAGTAGTTATTCAACTAGTGATCAGATGCAGCCTTGTGTGGTTGTTATAGAAACTAATAAGTTACAGCTGAGTTACAGCTAACGTTATTCACCGTAGTTCTAAAGGGGACTACTTTTTGAGGGAGTTGAACTCAAACAGAGTATACATTTAATAAGCATGCAATAAGAATAAGAAAAAGCATAATTATTAAAGTATTTGAATTGTTTTATTATATTGGCAAGCAAGAAGTAGAATAAACGGGATAATCACCTCAAGGCAGGGCAATAGTTTTTAGCTCGTGGAAGGTTACCAAGCCGTCCACGAGCCGGGCATATAAAACTGTTTATTGCCCTGTCTCTCTGTGATTATCCCTTACGTAACAGCCCAAATAGCTTTCATGTTATTGGCTAGAGGCGCCAATAAAATTAAAACAGCCAAGTATCAAGAGGGGAGATTGTTAAGTTAAATTTGTTGGTGCCTCTATTATATTATTTACGGTAGCCGGTAATCGACTTGTGTGGACTTCTTGGAAACATGGACCTACTGGGAAGGCACAGACTTTTAAAACAGTCTTTTTTAATAAACTCCTGCTATGCTAACTAAGTTGCTGATGCTTTGTTTAATGCGTAGGGACCCTAGTCATGCTACTGCAGAGGTTTGGCGCTATTTTGAGTTATATTAGTGGTTAAAAAATGCAGATTTGGAAGCGTTCGCTGTGCCCCTAGCCAATAACATGGAAGCCATTTGGGCTGTTACATTGCGCCGGGCAAGCTCTTTACTCGATAATCATCGAAACGCTATAATTATAATTACTTACAGCATATTACTTCATTGACAGCAAATAAGACTTACCTTAAAATCAGTGTTCATCGCTTGGTCGGCTGTAAAGAAGTACTCCAGTATCCGTGGGAAGATGTACAACGGGAGGGAAATGAAGACGTGCCCGATCTTACAAAACTTTATTTATTTTTTCACAAACTTTATTGCAGTGTGGGCATGGACATGAGGTGCCAGGGGTAGGGTATGGGGGGGGCCTGTTTGGTGGTGAACCTCTCCTTCCTTTGCTGCTGCTTGAGTTTTGCAGCCTGTCGGAGTTGGTCCTCATGGAAAGTGGCACCTTCTTGCAGGCAGTTTCTCCAGGTGGATCTGTGTCGTGCAGTATCCTCCCAGTTTAAACTGTTAATGTTGAATTTTTTGAGGTTTGTCCTAATATTGTCCTTGTAGTGCTTTTTCTGGCCTCCAGGTGCACGATGGCCAATTGAAAGCTGAGAGTAGAGGACCTGTTTTGGGAGGCAAGTATCAGGCATTCGTATGACGGCCTGTCCATCGCAGCTGGTGCTTTGTGATAATGGTGGTGATGCTATGTATGTTTGCATCATCCAGGATGCTGATGTTTGTCCGCTTCTCTTCCCAGCTGACACGCAGGATTTTTTCTGAGGTGTCTCAGATGGTAGGACTCCAAAGCTCTTAGATGCCTGCTGTATGTTGTCCAGAGGAGTCTCTGCGCCATAGAGGAGTGCAGGTAGGATGGCTGCTTTGTATACAAGCAGCTTGGTCCTTGCAAGCAGGTGAGGATTCTCAAAGACCCTTTTGCGGAGCTTTGCAAAAGCGGTGTTGTATTCAGTGTTGTATTTCACTGTCAATGTCTGCTTTTGAGGAGAGGTGGCTACCCAGATATGGAAAGTGTCAGCGGAGGTGCGAAGGTGTCTGGTTGGGGGCTGGTGGAGAACCTGTGTCTTTTTGATGTGCAGTGTCAGTCCAAGGAGCTTGTAAGCCCTAGCAAAAGTATTGAGTGTGGCCTGTAGATCTTATTCTGTGTGGGCCACAATAGCATTGTCATCTGCATATTGCAGCTCCATGATGGAAGAGTGTGAGAGCTTTGATTTGGCTTTAAATCTGTTTAGGTTGAACAGTTTGCCATCTGTTCTGAAGACATACTGGACACCGGTGGGTAGATTGTTACCAATGAGGTGGAGGACAGCTGCTATAAAGACTGTGAAGAGGGTGGGGGCAATAATGCAGCCTTGTTTGACTCCAGTTTCAACCTTTAAAGGTTCAGTCTCAGAGCCATTGCAGAGGACAGCTGCTGACATGTTGTCATGGAGGAGTCTCAGGATCCTGATGTACTTTTCTGGGCAACCACAATAGGATTGTCCAGAGGGCCTGATGGTTGACTGAGTCGAAAGCTTTTGTGAGATCTATGAAGGCCATGTATAGTGATTGTTTTTGTTTCTTGCATTTTTCTGGTAGCTGTCTGGTTGTGAAGATCATGTCAGTTGTGCCACAGGCAGGACGGAAGGCACACTGTGTTTCAGGGAGGATCTCCTCTGATAGAGGGAGGCATCTCTTAAGAAGAATGCGGGTGATGATCTTCCCGGTGGTAGAGAGGAGTGAGATTCCCCTGTAGTTTCCACAATCTGCTTTGTCACCTTTCTTGAAAAGGATGACAATCAGTGCATCCCTGAGGTCTGATGGTATCACCTCCTGGTCCCAGATCTTCCTAATAAGGGCATGTATGTGCTGAAGGAGGTTAGCCCCTCTGGCCTTCAGGATTTCTGCAGGAATCCCATCAGGGCCAGTGGCTTTGCTGTTGTGCAGTGCTGAGATGGCATCGCAGACCTCCAGCAGGCTTGGTGGATCACCCATGCCTTCCTTCACTGGGTATTGGGGGACATTGTTAAGGACCTGCTCCTCGACTGTTGTTCTCTGGTTTAACAGATCCTTGAAGTGTTCCTTCCAGCGTGCCTTGACCTCCTCCTCTGTTTTCAAGATGTTCCTTCTGTCTTTTGACCAGAGGGGTTGGATCCCCGGTGGCTGGGTCCATATATTGCTTTGGTGGCACTGAAGAATCCCCTGGTGTCTCCTATGTCTGCCAGATGTTGGATTTCTTGTGATTTTTCTGTCCACCATTTGTTTTTGAGTTCCCTTGCTCTGCACTGAACAATGGCCTTAGCGGTGGAGTGAGCTTTCCTTTTGGTTTGGCAAGTGATGTCCTTCTGCCATGCACAAAAGGCCTGCCGTTTTTTGGAAAAGATGTTTGATTTCCTGGTCATTATCATCAAACCAGTCCTGGTGCCTCTTAGATTTGAGACCCAGAACTGCCTGTCCAGTGGTAAGGATGGTGGATTTCAGCAGGCTCCAAAGTAATTCGATGCCAGGGCACTCTGGTGGTAGGCTATCACATAATGCAGCTTGGAGGAGCTCTTGAGTGCCAGGTGTTTCAAGATTCTTGATGTTTATAGTGGGACAGCATTGCTTTTTCCTCCCAAGTTGGGGTCCAAGAGCGCCTTTACTTGATCCTGCTGGTCTTCCTCCAGATGGGAAATGTCCACCCACTGTGAGGTGGTCTTGACAGGGAAAAACTGCTCCTCTGGCTCCTCCGGACAAACAGCATCTCCACTTGGCCTCTGGAATGGAATTCTTTCAAGAAGTTAACATGAAAAGTCTGCTTCTTCTTACCCCGCTCTGGCATGCGGACCTCATAGGTGACCTCTCCTGCTCTCCTGGTGATCTCATAGGGGCCATGCCACTTAGCCAGGAGTTTGTTGTCATCTGTGGGCAGTAGGAGCAGCACCTTTTGGCCTGGCACAAAGGTCCTTTCCCTAGCTTTTCTATCATACCAGGTTTTCTGTTCTTTCTGCGCCAGCTCCATGTTCTGATGCGCCAGTGCAGACATCTCTTCCAGCCAACTCCTCACTTGGATGACATACAGTGCCACATTCTGATTCTCTTCTTTGGGCCCCTCCCAGAGCTCCTTCAACAGGTCCAAAGGCCCTCTCACTTGCCGACCATAAAGGAGGTCAAAGGGTGAGAAGCCTGTGGAGGCCTGTGGCACTGTGTATGTAAACAGGAGGTACGGCAGCCACTCGTCCCAATCTTTTCCGGTCTGTGACACAAAGCGGCGGAGCATGGTTTTGAGGGTACGGTTAAACCGTTCCACTAACCCGTCTGTCTGGGGATGATAAGGCGTGGTCTTGATGCCTTTAATGCCCAACAGACTGTACACCTGCCTCAGAAGTGTGGACAGAAAATTAGTGCCCTGATCAGTCAGTACCTCTCTTGGCACTCCCACCCGTGAAAATAGCTGCACTAGGCAATTGGCCACCTGTCTTGCCTTGATGTTCTTGAGAGGAAATGGTTCTGGGTATCTAGTGGCATAGTCACACAACACTAAGATGTAGCGGTACCCCCCTTTACTTCTCTCTAGTGGGCCAACTATATCCATCCCAATGCGTGAAAAAGCTGCGTCAATGATTGGCAGAGAATGTAGGTGTGCCCGTGGGACTGCTCTCCCTGAGGTAAGCTGACACTGGACATGTAAGGACAAAATTGGATACATCCGTGTACATATTTGGCCAGCTAAACCGGCTCCCTATTCTGGCCAGTGTTTTGTATTTCCCCAGATGTCCCGACCATGGGATAGAATGGGCCAGGGTCATCACTCTCTCTCTTATAGGGCCGGGCACCACCAAGTTCTCACACTTCCCTTTCACTTGATACAGGATATCATTCTTCAGAATGTACTTTTCTTCCTGCATAAAGCTACTCATGCTCTGTGTCCCTTTGACACCCCCTGTGGCTTTCTGAAACCATAGCTCCAGGGTCTTATCCTGCCTCTGCAACTCCCCAATGTTTGTGGGTATGTCTATCCCCAATGCCATGCTTGGTTGTGTCCACTCTTGCTTCTCCTGACCAGCTTCAACTGTCATTTTCTGTCTGCGTTTCTCCTGTCTTGACAAATGCTTCCGCTCCCCTCTACTCTCCACGTCCAGCACCAATTGATCCTCCGCAAAGGGAAGCGCCCTCATCTCACTAGCCCTTTGGGCCCTAGTGACTGCATTACAGTGCTTAACCTGGGGGATTAAATCACATAAAATTGGTAGATCATGCCCCAACACAACTTTATAAGGCAGCTGGGGTGCTACAGCAACAGACATGAAAAAGGTCTGGCCACTCACGGTAAGAAAAATCTCAGCCGTAGGGTAACTCTTAACATCGCCATGGACACAGCATACTTTAACAGGGGGTTGAACCCTACACTCCTCCCCCGGGACTAGACTGCCGGTATCAACAAGAGCTTTTGCAGCTTCTCCATTGACCAAAACCTGAACTGAGTGACCTGTGCTGTTAGGTGTATGTTGTGTATGTGGTCAGTGTGACAGTTTTGTCTGGTGTGACCCAGTTTCCCACAGTGATAACAGTTGGTGTCCTGTCTGGTACCTTTTGGCCATCTATTATAACTTGTGGGCCTACCATAAAACTGACCACGCTTCTCATCACCCCCATCAGACTTCCTTCTCTGGCTGAGCTCCACCGTCTTGTGCTGGGGCCTCTGGTGCCTAGTCTAGCCGACTGGAACACTTCTGCCAACCTGGCTGCCTCCTCTGCCGTCTTGGGGTCATGCTCTCTGATCCAGATGGCCATATCCGTGCTCAGCGTGTTATGAGAGTGTTATATTTGTGTGTGCCAATAAAAGGGTGCTTTTGAATCGCGGTGTCAGTTCTGTTTGTATCCACTGCCTGTGGTAACGGGCAGCCGCACCGTTACAACCACCCTCTGCAACCACTGTCTTCTTGCACATTTTGCAGAATACAGTATTCTGCTCTGTGTCTGACTTTTTAAAACCAAACCATGTCCATACAACTTGCATGGAACTGGTATCGGCCTTTTTAACTAACTGGTCCTCTTCCTCGTTAGCTGCGCTTTCAGCCATACCTCCTCAGTTTGTTATGCCGCTGCCCTCTCGCGCATGTGCGTTGATGCCGCAGGCTGATGACAACGCAGCCTGGTCGCATTGTGTGATTACATCATTGCTCATTTAGCGCTCCTCCAAAAAAAAAAAAAAAACACGGTATGGTCAAAATCCATACCGTATTCACACCGGTGTGCTTTCTATACCGTTCATACGGTATACCCCTAGCTTCTTCTACACATAGAGTGGTCAACACAACACCATATACAGTTATACAGGTCTGAGATAAGTCAGACCCTGTAGGTGTGGCTTATTTACCATTCCGCCCACATCAATACAGTTAGGGTTACCTGGATGACGCTTCATAAACCACCTGCAGAGTGCATGTCGGTTTACCATGTCTCTCTGAATAAACCAGTGGTGAGCCTTCACCACTCCCGAGTCATACCACTCATCCGAGTAATACCGGACGAACCGGTATTACTCCGGTTCGTCCGGAGCACTCTGGATTCGTAAGCTCAGAGGCGACAGACCCACTGACGGACGAAACGACCTCCGGGACCGGACGAAAGGGTCCGTATTCGTATTTACCGTAGGTTATGAATAGGCCTTAAGGAGTCGGGAGTCGGACCAGTTGGGCTTTCGCTTGCGTTTCACGTTGTCTTCTCCTTCATTCATCTTGATAGGAGGACTTGAACGGTGGTATGGGCTGATATTTAAGTGTTTAGTGGTGTAGCCACGGGTGTGCCTGGGACACCCAAGCGTGGTCCTGGCTAGTGATGGCTCGTTTGCGAACGAATCAGTTTGAACGAATGACTCTTTAACATGAACGAACCGACCTGATTCCCCGTTTCAGTTCGACTCATTCGTATCGCCGAGACTCAACTCCCAGCTCCACCCACTAGTCGCTGACTCGCGAGTCGCCGTCCGTTCACTGACTGTGTTTAGCGGTGAAGACTCGAGGACTCAAGGCTTTGACTTGCTTCTCATAGGCTGTGATCTGACTACTGCCACTGTCCCTGGCCGCTGTCTCCCCGCTGGCTGTCTCCCCACTGGCTGGGTCCCCACTGGCTGTCTCCCCACTGGCTGTCTCCCCACTGGCTGGGTCCCCACTGGCTGTCTCCTCGCTCACACTGCCACCAATACAAGGGTTGTCTGTCGGATCATCGTCCTCATCGTAGTCAACTTGACTATCTAGAATATATTGAGATGAAAGAAGAAGAACCAACATGATCAACATTTGCTAAATTTGTTAACATGCATGCAGAGTGAATTGTGAAATGTGAATTACTGAAAGTGTTTATGCACTATATATATATGCACCGTTTATATTATGCACCGTTAATCCAATTTTTCATTGGGACTACTTGACAGGAATTTAAAGGTGTAATCATCATCATCATCATTATTTGATTGACATTACAGCATGTTGTTTTCCTAGTGTTCAATAGTTTTCATGTATTGTGACTTGTAATAAAAATATTAATATTATTTCAAAATGTGCAATGAGTTTTATTCAGCATCATTTATTTATTGTTACCTGATTGATCTTCTAGGGGTGCAGGACAAGGTGTAAAGAGATGGTTCATCTTCAGTCCGTTTCGTTTGGTGGGTCTGCTGGGCGGTGTCAGCGGGGTGAAGACGAACAGTGTTGGGATGGCATTCGGCTTGAGCTTCCTAACACCATCAGCTCTGTGACTCTAACTGTGTCTCATCAAAGTGGTCCTACAAACAGAGTCAGACATTTTAATGCAATTTCAAAGAGAAAGTAAATGATGGTAATGGATTTTCACAGAATGGCATCTAACCAATACATAGTTATTGCATGGATTACATAAGAGCTTTGGCACCATGCTGTTTGCACTAGACTCGAGACAAGAGTAACATAAATCTCTCCAGCAAACACAAACTGACCATGTATTATCTGTAACTCGAGAAATAGCTGACCAAGCAATGCTGCAAAAGGGAATTTGTTTGCAATATATCCACATGATTTCTGTGCAAAGTTAATCACAATCTTTCTGACATGCATGAACATAAACAAAGACAATGCAGCCGGTGTTTTGAAAGAATGCAGGGTAAAACGCGGGAGTGCAGAAAGATAGCACGTCAAGTAGGCTAGCCTTGCAATGATGTAGTATTAATATTTGTCATTATTTGTTTCTAAACATTGCATCGATTTTCACAGAATGGCATCTAACCAGTGCATACTTATGTATAAAAGAGCCTGGTGGAAAAAATACAGACGGCAGATGCAGGTTGTTTGTCCCGGAGTTCAGTGCTAGCACTAGCATAAAAAAGTCGCAAAGAGCTAGCGAGCATTGTGTAGCTTAACACTACCAGGCTAAGTTCAAATCAAATTCACTTTGGTTAGTACTTTTTTCGAAGCATGCCATAAATTGATGGGGTACAACAATATTTTCCAAATGTGTTTTCTTTACAAAGCCCACGATAGAAATGATAGAAATGTTCTTACCTCACACAACAAGGAACAATTATTCGGCTTCCAGTTCATCCTTCTGACCCTCTGCTCCCACAATCTCCTCCTAGTAGGGTCCCGAGGGAAATGATGCAGACGTTTACCACGTCCAGGCCTTACAGAGCAACCACAGGCTGCACAACACGGCATTTTCTTTCGAAAAGTAATGATATTACAGATATATATTCCTCTCTTGTAAGTTGTTGCACTTGCCTTGATAGCATGATAATGACAATTGATTAATGTTTGGTCTGTAAGATGGCGTACACAAAACACGTGACTACCTTTGAACCAATCCACGACAGAATTGTCCTGAACGTTCTAAACAGAGTTGGCAGAACTCTCTCTATATACGGCTCTGGACTTTCGAGGTCGAGAATGCAACACCACGAGGACGATTCTAAAACGTACAAGAAACAGAACCAAAAGAACTTATTGGTTACCTGCACAATGGGTCAGCAATATGAGCATTGGTCTGGTCCGCCTAGACAAAATAAATACAATATTACGAATGGAACGACAACCATGTGCGTGCAAACAAAATGGAAAATCAAATAAAAGAAACAATACTATGCCAAATATCCCAAGAATCTAAGTTATATGATGGCATATATTTGTAACAACTGTCTAGAGTTAAATGATTCGTATAAAACAATGATAACATGACTTTAACTGATTTTTCATGGGGACACGTCTCTTGCTCAACCTACCTGCAGCAGATACCGTCTTTTCTGCTGCAGGATACCCACGATGCAACACTGTACAGACATATCAAAATAAAAGTCTTGACCCAATGACACAAGATTTAATATTATTTACATACTCATTTTATTTACTCTGTTACAGTTACATAAGCAGGCATTAGTAATAATAAGTCATATCATTTGGAGTTTCCACTGTTATAGCACACGCACGCGCACACACACACACACACACACACACACACACACAGACACACACACACACTAGCTATGCTGTGCAGCCTGGGTCCATTGGCTTTGCTCTAGGATGGTACAGAGTGCTGCTCAGCCTGTTTGACCCCTGACCTCTGCCTTCAACCTCTGACTCGACCCCACCTCCTAGCTTCACAATGGCATCCAACATGCTGTTCCACACACACACACACACACACACACACACACGGTCCTGTGGAGATCAACAGGTGCTGGTCAGTTGTGTAGTCGTCACACGTTACGTTGTAATGGAACAGCCTCTACCACCAGAGGGAGACATGGTTGGTTTATTATTGGATTTTGTTGGCTGTTGTAGGTGATTGTTTGTGTGTGTGTGTGTGTGTGTGTGTGTGTGTGTATGTGTGTGTGTGTGTGTCACGAAGAGCGACTGCAGATCACGTGAGAGTGAGAGAATGTGCAGTGGTGGAGTTTGGCTCAGGACCATCAGTGTGTGTGTCAGAGAGACAAACAGAGTACAGAGAGAGAGCGAGGGCGGGGGACAGACATTAAGAAAGGGGGACATTTACTTGTTATCATTCCCTTTTCCCCATCCTCCATTTTGAGAGGCGGAATGAAGAAAGAAAGAAAAAGGGTAGACGACAAGTAGAAAAATAAATATGAACGAGCAGACCGCTTCAAGTAAGAGCCAAGTCATTCATGGGTGAATTGAAATACAGACGTGGAAAGAAAAAGAAACAGACAGAAACGGAGAGCACATTTTATTGAAACAACCAGTTAGCAGCAGGTTGTGTGCTCTGCTGTCTCCTGAAACAGGAGACGTGAAGTTGAAGCACTAAACGATGAAGAGGGCATCAGTCACTAGCAGACGGCTCTGGGACCGGCCCAGAGGGGAATGAGAGGGAGGACAACGATGGTCAGAGATAACGATAAGCCTGCCCAGAAAGAGGAAACTGTACATTTAGATTCTCTTGTGACGTATCAAACCGCTACATGATGCAGGAAGAGAGAAAGAAACAAGACACACCTTCCATATCTTATGAACATCTTTATTTTATTTTCCCTTCACACTTTCAATAAATACAATAAAATACAAACATGCCTTCTATTCGTCAACGCTTGTGGAGGTTTGAGAAGAGTGCATGACTGGAAACGCACACAGGGCACCGACGGCCGAGACGCAGCGACTGTCAGCCTGGCGGTAATTCAAGACCACATTCCAACGCATGACGTCAGTTTAGGATCAGTTCATCTTATTCCTGGGCTAAGCTAATGCTGGGCCACAGTGTGCACACTCCAGGATTGTGTGCACACGCACACGCACACCACACACACACACACACACACACACACACACACACACACACACATAATCCCCCATACACACACACAATTTACAACAAGGACTGGAGGACTGGAGTAAAACACAAACTGAAGGTTCCTGGTGTAAAAGCCGGTGCAGGCCGGTTTAAAACACTCTCCCCTGCAGCGTGGCGCAGTCAGAGAGACGACCTCCAGGGAGGAGAGGAGAGAGGGACAGGACGACCTCTGGGGAGGAGAGAGGGACAGGACGACCTCCAGAGAGGAGAGAGGGACAGGACGACCTCCAGAGAGGAGAGAGGGACAGGACGACCTCCAGAGAGGAGAGAGGGACAGGACGACCTCCAGAGAGGAGAGAGGGACAGGACGACCTCTGGGGAGGAGAGAGGGACAGGACGACCTCCAGAGAGGAGAGAGGGACAGGACGACCTCTGGGGAGGAGAGAGGGACAGGACGACCTCCAGAGAGGAGAGAGGGACAGGACGACCTCCAGAGAGGAGAGAGGGACAGGACGACCTCCAGAGAGGAGAGAGGGACAGGACGACCTCCAGAGAGGAGAGAGGGACAGGACGACCTCTGGGGAGGAGAGAGGGACAGGACGACCTCCAGAGAGGAGAGAGGGACAGGACGACCTCCAGAGAGGAGAGAGGGACAGGACGACCTCCAGAGAGGAGAGAGGGACAGGACAACCTCCAGAGAGGAGAGAGGGACAGGACGACCTCCAGAGAGGAGAGAGGGACAGGACAACCTCTGGGGAGGAGAGAGGGACAGGACGACCTCCAGAGAGGAGAGAGGGACAGGACGACCTCCAGAGAGGAGAGAGGGACAGGACGACCTCCAGAGAGGAGAGAGGGACAGGACGACCTCCAGAGAGGAGAGAGGGACAGGACGACCTCCAGAGAGGAGAGAGGGACAGGACGACCTCCAGAGAGGAGAGAGGGACAGGACGACCTCTGGGGAGGAGAGAGGGACAGGACGACCTCCAGAGAGGAGAGAGGGACAGGACGACCTCCAGAGAGGAGAGAGGGACAGGACGACCTCCAGAGAGGAGAGAGGGACAGGACGACCTCCAGAGAGGAGAGAGGGACAGGACGACCTCCAGAGAGGAGAGAGGGACAGGACGACCTCCAGAGAGGAGAGAGGGACAGGACGACCTCCAGAGAGGAGAGAGGGACAGGACGACCTCCAGAGAGGAGAGAGGGACAGGACAACCTCCAGAGAGGAGAGAGGGACAGGACGACCTCCAGAGAGGAGAGAGGGACAGGACGACCTCTGGGGAGCCAGCTCACCTCCCAGGACGTGGGCGTGGCAAGAAGCGAGCGGGCCAGTGAGATGGGGCGGGCGAGGCGGGGGGGGGGGGCATGGGGGCTGGGGGGGTTGGCAGCTGAGGGTCTGGAGGACCTGAAAGAGGCCACAGGGGGTGTGGTCGCAGTGGGGGGCATGGATAGGTTGTGGAGGGGCTGGTAGGGTAGTTCTGTTGGAGGACCGGGGGGGGGGAGGGGGGGGGGGGATGTGTTTGTCAGTGCTTCCAGCTCAGCCTCTTGTCCGGGACCTTCGTCATCGGGACCTTCGTCATCAGGACCTCCTCCTCCTCCTCCTCCTCTTCTCCCTCCTCTTTGGAATCTATCAGAGGATGAGGTGAAATATAAACAATGAACTTGAGAGATATTCTTGTTGAGAGATAGTGTGTGTGTGTGTGCTGGAGGAGGTCTTACCGAGGCACTCTGGGCAGCACTTGTCCTCTTTGCGGGCGACGTTTGTGGCAGGTCAGCACAGGACACTGCTTCCTCTGGCACTTAGTCACACCGTGCTGGGGGG
>NC_140274.1:1797603-1813271 GCF_964030765.1 Micromesistius poutassou | reverse complement strand
GTGTGTGTGTGAGCAGGCCCTGCAGGATGAGGATGAAGTGGAGGTTGTTCTCCGTGTCGCTCAGGGTCAGCATGGCCACGCCCCCCACGCCTGGGCCGGCTCCTCCGTGGTCAGCGTGGAGCTGAAGGTCTCTGCACACACACACACACACACACACACACACACACACACACACACACACACACACACACACACACACACACACACACAGTATGAGTCATGTGCAATATGTTTAGACTCTCCATAAGGGAGCCACATACACACACACACACACACACACACGCACAGAAATACACACACAAACACACGGACACGCACACACATACCGGCAAACAGCGCTCGGTGTTTGATGATCTTGCCCTCGACTTCCTCTCGTCGGCCGGTAGATGTTGCCATGGTGACGCGCATCTGCTCGCTCTGCAGCTGCCGCAGCAGAGGTTTGGGAAGGTTCCTCCACACACCACAGATCTGCACACACACACACACACACACACACACACACACACACAGGTGAGTGATGGTAATGCTAACCATACTAAACAGTCATGTCAAGGTGAGGATGTGTGTGTGTGTGGTGCATGTGTGTGGTTTTGTGTGTTTGTGTCTGCATGTCTTGCCAAAGTTACAAAGTTAACACACACACACACACACACACACACACACACACACACACACACACACACACACATCTGGTAAACATATCAAGCCCTGTGTGTCTCATCCACAGGCCACCAGGGGTTAGGATGGGTTGTGTGTGTGTGTGTGTGTGTGTGTGTGTGTGTGTGTGTGGGGGGGGGGGGGGCCATGGCTGGTGAATCTCAGGGTACTCTCTCACAACAAAATACACACACTCAAACAGACAAACACACACCACACAAACACACACCACACTCATGTGTTGCTGTTTCTGTCCCTCTCTGTAAGGGCCAGCATCTCACACTACCTCTCCTTCACCATCACCCCCCTGAGTGAGGACCCCCAGGACCCCCCCCCCCCCCTCCCGTGTCCCTCCACCTGACCCTCCACCTGACTCCCGGGCCCCCCCCCTGTGTCCCTCCACCTGACCCCCTGGATCAACAGTTCACAGCCTCAGCTCTGGAGCCCACTGAGCCTGGCTGGGGGGGGGGGGTCTGGGAGGCTGGGGGGGGGGTCTGGGCCTAATCAGAGCTCTGTGTGTTTGTTTGCGATGCTGCGTTCCACGTTTCCTGCAATCAGGCCGAGTTTGGCATCTTCTGAAGAGTGATGAGGCAGCGTGTGTGAGTGTGTGTGAGTGTGAGTGTGAGTGAGTGTGAGTGTGTGGGAGTGTGAGTGTGTGTGAGTGTGTGTGAGTGTGTCTGGTAGTTTATTATTGCAGAGTTAAGTATGGGGAACAAAGGGACAAAGAGGGAGGGAGTTGAATCAATCTCTCGTTGTGCTTACACAATCACAGACGCACACTAGTGTCTGGTCTGGGGGTCTTACCATGTGGGCCTGGTTCTATCAGGTTCTGGTCTGGGGGTCTTACCATGTGGGGCTGGTTCTATCAGGTTCTGGTCTGGGGGTCTTACCATGTGGGCCTGGTTCTATCAGGTTCTGGTCTGGGGGTCTTACCATGTGGGCCTGGTTCTATCAGGTTCTGGTCTGGGGTCTTACCATGTGGGCCTGGTTCTATCAGGTTCTGGCCTGGGGTCTTACCATGTGGGCCTGGTTCTATCAGGTTCTGGTCTGGGGTCTTACCATGTGGGCCTGGTTCTATCAGGTTCTGGTCTGGGGGTCTTACCATGTGGGCCTGGTTCTATCAGGTTCTGGTCTGGGGGTCTTACCATGTGGGCCTGGTTCTATCAGGTTCTGGTCTGGGGGTCTTACCATGTGGGCCTGGTTCTATCAGGTTCTGGTCTGGGGGTCTTACCATGTGGGCCTGGTTCTATCAGGTTCTGGTCTGGGGGTCTTACCATGTGGGGCTGGTTCTATCAGGTTCTGGTCTGGGGGTCTTACCATGTGGACTGGTTCTATCAGGTTCTGGTCTGGGGGTCTTACCATGTGGGCCTGGTTCTATCAGGTTCTGGTCTGGGGGTCTTACCATGTCCGACTGGCTCTTGGGGACCTTGTACTCGAAGGCCGTGGTTCCATCAGAATCCAGGAAGACGATCTTACTGGGACGACCCATCCTGAGGACCAGGGGAGAGCGGAACACAAATCAATGTCAGGGTCACTGTGTGTGTATGTGAGCGTGTGTGTGTGCGTGCTTGCTTGTGCGTGTGTGTGTGTGTGTGTGTGTGTGTGTGTGCATGAGCACGAGTGTGTGTGTGTGTGTGTGTGCATGCTTGCTTGTGTGTGTGTGTGTGTGTGTGTGTGTGTGTGTGTGTGTGCGTGTGTGCGTGTGCTACCTCTGGTATGTGATGGAGAAGGCCAGGCTGGTGCGGGTCAGGGAGAAGCGCGCCCGGGCCACACTGTTAGTGCTGGGGAGCCAGGAGCCAGACCCCGCCGTCAGCAGGGCCACGAAGTCTGAGAGAGAGAGAGGGAGGGAGGGAGGGAGAGGGAGAGGGAGAGAGAGAGAGAGAGAGAGAGAGAGGGAGAGAGAGAGAGAGACCGTGGGGGAGGTGTTTGAATAACTTGTTGATGACATGGTAGGTATTACTCATATTGCCTCATTGCTTCAAGATAATTGGACGGTTAGTGTGTGTGTGAGTGTGTGTGTGTGTGTGTGTGTGTGTGTGTGTGTGAGTGTGTGTGTGTGTGTGTGTGTGTGTGTGTGTTCTACTCTAATGTTCTTCAGCGGGGCCAACAGGAGTGTGTTGAGGCGGTGGTGGGGCAGCCTACCGGTGCGGCTCTCGGCGGGGCCCATGTCCTCGGAGCTCAGGTAGGACCTGTCGTTGTAGGACTTGTGGAGGTCGTCCTCCTTCTCCTTGCCTTTCTCCTGGAAGTAGTCGAGGCCGGGGTCGGGGAGGGCGTCCTTGTCTCCTGCAGCGGGGGGACATAGGGGGGGCGGTCAGAGCCTGTCAGCACCGGCCCGGCCGCGCTGGGGACATTGTCAACGTGCTTTTGGTCAACCGAGTTCTGGTCACACAACAATAAACCTTTTTTTATATTTTCTTCTGAAATACCGCATGGTCATCTTGCTGATATTTAAATTGTTATTTTTATTACAACATTATTTAATGAACAACAGATGGACGCTGGGGCCATGGATTCAACTTTTAATTCACTCCAAGAACTCCTCCCTCTCTCTGCCATTCTCTCTCTCTCCCTCTCTGTGCCAGGGGTAAAGGGGGGGTTAGATCAGTAATGAGTGGTGGTGCAGAGTGCTGTCTGAATGGGACGTGACAGCGGCGTGTGACCCCCACACTGACCTGCTGCGCACAGCGACGTCATCAGCCTGCACACATCAGCCTAGACTCTCTCTCGCTCTGTCTCTCTGTCTCTCTGTCTCTCTGTCTCTGGCACACAGACCTAACTACACACATACTGATCCTATGTGTGCTAAAGTCTTGTGCGCGAGAGAAGACCGACGTCCAAAGGAAACACGCGCCCCCGGGGCCCAGAGAGAAGATGTTCCTGATGCCAGGCGCCGAACCGGCGCAGGAAGGGGACTCTCCTGTCTCTCCTGACTCTCATTCCTCCGCTCGGCTTCCTGCTGTGCAGTGTGAGCACTGCTGTCTTTGTTTCATTTCCTCACCACATCAACGCCACGCTCACATCCATCTCTGTTCTCTCTCTCCCTCTCCTTCTGTCTTCACCTGCACTCACAACCCTCCCCCACCCCCGGCTGGACCCTCAGGTGCAACTCTCTGTCTCTCTGTCTCTCTGTCTCTCTCACACACATACACATACACACACACACACTTCCCAGCCCTTGTACAAATATACTGGCAGTGTTGGTGCCTTTGCTAAGACAAACACACTCAAGCTTTTCCTTAAAACCCCGACCACAACACAAACAGACGCAGGAGCCTGCGGACACAGTGCAGTGTTGTCCTAGTGATGACACAGAGCTATAGCTTGACTTTCCATTTCACCACCAAACACACAGCGTAGAAAAACACCATGAAGAACTATACAACATCAACACCCAACCTGGGTCAGTGTGTGTGAGTGTGTCTGAGAGTGTGTGTGTGTGTGTGTGTGTCTGAGTGGTGTGTGTGTGTGTGTGTGTGTGTGTGCATACATGTGCAACACACCTGTAATAACTCCTGTCCCTGCATGTCTCTGGACAGTGTGTGTGTTTGGGTAGACCTGTGCATGAAGTGGACATTGTCCAAGTGCATGCTCTACTTACCCTGCAATAGCTATATATATATATATATATATATATATATATATATATATATATATATAGCTATATATATATATAGCTATATATATATATATATATATATATATATATGTAAACATTATAAGCAGAATACTTGAGATAATGTAAAGGTATGAGGATAGCTAAAGCTGCAGACAGCAGCAGTGGGGACAGTACCCGTGGGGCAGGTCTTGCAGCAGTGTCCGGGCAGCAGTATGGGCTGGTCGCAGGCGGCCGCCGGGCAGTCCTGCTTGATGTTCTTACAGTTGACCTTCCCCAACACCTTCCCCCGACGGGCCTTCTGCTGCAGGAGGAGCACAGGGGCACCGCTTGAACCAAACGCTTTGATTCATGAATGAGCACAGCAACGGAACGGCTCTGACGCACTTCTACAACTGAACAATCTGTGGTGAAACACAAGTCATCACAATTCTGGTTTCTGATTGGTTTAAATGAGTGCCGTGTGGTATCCCTTGTAAGGCATGTTAGCACCTGGCACGGGTTCAGCTCAACAGAAACTCAGCGTGAATGAACTCAAGTCATTAGTCGCTGCTGTGCTTTACGACTCAGTAAGCAATGAAATATCATTGTCTAGACATAAGAGCCATGAGCCAACCAAAGGGGGTAAAGGTGAACCATTACCATACAATGTTCTGTTGGCCGTGGCCCAGAGCACTACAGGTACAGGGGGAGCGCTACGACAGGGTGAGTGCTACACATTAACGGGCTGAGGGCTGCAGCGTGTTGAGACTCACGGGTTCACAGAAGCACTGGACGCAGTGCATCACCCCGAAGGGCTCGCCCAGGTCGGGGTGCCAGCTGTCCTCCAGCGAGTAGAACCAGCCCCCGAACGAACAGCCTGCACAGGGACACACACAACGGCAACACAACGTTAACACAACATCATCACACTCACGAACCTAGTGTTTGTGTCGGAGAGAGGCCACGGCTGGTCTACTTTACAGAGCGCTAGTGGTGGGCCTACTGGTCGGCACCGAGTGTGTTTCTGGATGAACGCGTCTGTCGAACTCAGACGTCCTGGTGTGGATTGGTTTATTAGTAGCGTACACGTATTTAGTTTAAAAGCTCTTCTGATGAGGATGTTAACGTTAACAGGTTAAGTGACCCTGTAGTGAACCAGAGGGTTCGAGCTGAAGAAGCCCATCGAGACCTCACATCTGGCTCAGAGGCAGTGAGCCTTCTGTTGTTTCCACGTGAGGTCGATGCGTTCTCTGTGTTCAGAGGCGGAACACATGTTGGTTAACAGTTGTCCCTTAACAGTCTTCTTTTATAAAGACTTGACATGATGTCGCTATGACATGGAGACACCGAGCGGCTGTAGCGTGTGGACCAGCACGCGCATTCAGCGGTGATGACTCACTCTCTCTGATATTCATAACGTCGGCCGCGCGGCGCTCAGCATTGCGCACAACACGGAGAGAACATGCGCTTAATTTAAGACCGAAAAACAGGGTTATATGAATAAGTAATAGCATATCAGCCAACATATCAATACGTTTGACGGTTAAGTTGTACTTTATGAATGTTTCCGTCTCACCCGAGAGTCCTTTGGCCGGCAGCAGCTCCTTCTCCGACTGGATGGGCAGCGCGGGCGCCTTCAGCCTCGAGGCCGCGGCGGCGGATCGCAGCCACGCGCAGCTTAGTAACAACATAAGCGCGCGCAGCGCGCGGCAAGTCTGCATCCCACCAAGCGGCAGCATGCACACCAAATGATTATGTATTCTTTACCTTCTACTTTAAGAGCAACAAACGACCGGTACCGGGACTCCGTCAGCCCGTATGAAGCTTACTGACACGATGCGCGTGATGACTCCCCTCAGTCGGTTAAAATGTGCCGCGTTCGTCAAAAGTCAGCAACGTTGGCGGTAATATCCCATGCGCGAGAGGAGGAGACGGATGAGTGGAGCGCGGCAGTCGGTCTCCGGGAGTCTCGAGCGGCAGAGTGTCCGCTGCCCGCGGGACGCCTCTTCTTTATACTCCCTGACACTTTGGATGAGGCGTGCGCGTGGGAGGGGGAGGAACGCGCGGGGGCGTGCGGAGGGAGTGGGACGGGGGGGATAAGGGTCGGTCACTCGCGGGACGGGGGAGATAGGAGGGTCGGTCACTCGCGGGACGGGGGAGATAGGAGGGTCGGTCAGTGGCGGGACGGGGGCGGTAGGAGGGTCAGTCGGTCCAGGGACCGGGCAGCCCTGACACTGTGTAGATGACCGGGAGAGGGGGTGAACCGTCCATGGTGTTTATAGGTTTACAGCTCCTGGCTGACGGCTCGGTTCGCATTCGTCATAAATAATGATTTAGGGCTCATTAACACCAGACCTATCGAGCTCATGGACCCCTGCTCTCCGGTCGAATCCCAGTTTTATTAAATCCGAGTGAAACAACTAAACACGATGAACATCATCAGACACAAGCAGAATAACGGCTGTTCATTGGATTGAGTTTCGTGCGTTGTGGACGGACTGTCGGTCTGGACCGAGCAGCGGAGCGCAGGGCGTCAGTTTTCTCCGTCTGCCCCCTGCTGGGACCCTCGGACCCACATCCCCCTCCCCTCTGTGAGGGGAATCGATCATAGCGTGTTTGCGCTCCATCATCGGGCGATAAGTGACCCGTTTAGTGATGCTGTACACTTCATTATGCAGACTGTAAGGGGCACACACACACACAAGCCGTGTGTATTGCAGCGGGGCAGGCCACCGAAACGTCTGCCCTGACCAAAACCGCCGATGGTAATCGATGAATTGATATACGAGTTTAGGAGCCGTCCAACATATAATCAGCTCATTAGAGGCATTTGCAGTTTAAAGAAAAGATCAGACAGACACAAAAAAAGACAATTGATATGCTAATACGAATGTCAATTAAGATACCAAATACAATACATGATTACAAACAGTAAAGTCGGCCAATGTGCTACCAAATACTATTTTAGAGCGTAAACCCACACCTCATATTGAAGTTTGGACACGGGTCTCTGTCCTGGGTCTCTGACCCGGGTCACTGGCCTGGGTCTCCGACCCGGGTCACTGGCCTGGGTCTCCGACCCGGGTCACTGGCCTGGGTCTCCGACCCGGGTCACTGGCCTGGGTCTCTGACCCGTGCGCGTGCACGTGTGTTGTTCTGAACGTCATCGATGGGGGGACGTCAGCCTATACCACGGGCCGCAGAGGGGTGACACATTGAACATGTTCAAATCATGTGTATTTGGCTGTGGTTACTCAGTATCCCAGACGCATAATGCCGCCTGGTGAACCCTCCCCGGCCCCTCCCTCTCGGGGTAGCACCCGCACCCTCCCGGGACCGCATCCTGTTCTGTGCAGAGAGCTGCTCAGAGGTGTGAATATTCAGAGAGAAAGCTCCGATTGCCCAGCAGCAGATGTGTGACACAGCCCCCCCCCTCCCCCGCCACCTGTTCCCCATCACAATGCACATTAAACATTAAAGAACAAAACACGACTGCTTTCTCCCTTTTAGCCCCTGTATTTACCACACATATATATATATATATATATATATATATATATATATATATATATATATATATATATATATATATATAATAGGCCTTACATAATACTACCACTGTTTTAGTTTATCTTATTACTTTATTTTATTTTATTATTACTATTTATTATTGTGATCTATGCTGCTACTTATTTTTACATATTTCTTTATTTTTTATTATTATTATTTACTTCTCTTTATTTACTTTATCTTGTATTGTTGCGGCTATGTGGCTGTTGAGGAACCAAGCCTAAGAATTGTACTTTGTGTACTTGTGTATGTGTACAATAAGATGTAATAAAAGTAATTCTGATTCTGATTAAAAAATAAAAACAAACTCGTTGCTCCCTCTGAGCCTCTGAGTCCCAGTGCTCAGTGGAACGCGGTGCTGGGCTTACTGGAAACGTTTTGGGACCCATTAGGCTGTTTCTGACTCAGATCTCAGATAAGCAGGAAACACACGCTGTGTAGACGAACTCAATCACATCTTGTTTAAAACAATTTCAAAAAAAATGTTTATGAGCTCATGTATCAAAGCGCAAAAAGGTACAGCCTACAGGCCATGGTTAACGTTGTCATCAGATATTTTTTAAAAGCTGTCGAAGACCCCCACAGAAACATCACCCAGTTCTGTGTCCCCTATGTGTTAAAGTAGCAGTTTTCGTTCAATCATTACTCTTTATTACAAGTTAAAACAATGCAATAGGTTATATGACCGCCTGTCTTTACAGGCAGTGTTATGCTGATGGTGATGATGATGGTAATAATACGCGGTGCCCCCCGCCGCTCCGTTGTAAGGCTAATTCACTGCTGCTGCTGGCAGCGGAAAAGAGGAATCGACCTGCCCACTCCGCATGCAAATGCCAAGTCCTGCGCAGTGGATGTTTATTCAAGCCACAAACCCACGTTTGGCCAAATTTCGAAATTGAAGAGAACGTGGGTCGATCCCCACTCCCCCCATTCTTTACATACCGGATTTAATGTCGTCTATATCTTTTTTTTCTTTACACTTTCACATGTCTACACCATGATGGCCAATTATGGGCTTTAAGGCCTTATAACCAATTAAAGGTCTATGCCGACAGAAGAGTTGCCATCGCGATATTTCAGGGCTTAATCACTCTTCTTTCCCTCTTCCTCGGAAAATATCCCTTCTAAAGAGAGCGAATGTCACGGCGGCCACTTTGAACCCCTGCATCACCCTGCCTCGGTCTGTTTACAAGAGGGAAATTGCTTCCACACTTTATTTCAGGCGGTTTTTGTAAAGATGGTACGATTTTAAAGTAACACACACGCACCCACGCATGTGTGTCGTGTGCGTGCAATTTTGTGTGTGCCTGTGCTTCCGTTCACCCTCCCTGTAAATACCTCGACCATTAAACATTCTGAACTGGTCATCGATTGAGCGACGGTCAAATGGCCCCTCTGAGTCACAGTCATACTGACTGATCTAAGCAGGCAAGTACCGTACAGATAACCTGTCGTTTTTGTAGTCGCACCGTATGCCTATGGACTATGGGTTGAAATTACTTTAACTGTGTTTTTAATACGTAGGGGGAAAACGTGGTCTAACTTTGCAACACAACATGGGCAATAAAACATTTTGCAGATTTTAGGCCTGATATTATTTTTCAGAATCCAAAAACATTTCAGATGGTAAATGGATCTTTTAGAATTACAAACTATCCTGCCTGGAAGATGTGCCTGTGTCTTTGTCTAGAAGAGGTTCATCACGCTGTCTTTAATACTCTCTCCCTCTCTTCTCCAGGACACGTTAGATGTCTTTAATACTCTCTCCCTCTCTTCTCCAGGACACGTTAGATGTCTTTAATACTCTCTCTCTCTCTCTCTTCTCCAGGACATGTTAGATGTCTTTGGGGTCCTGTTGTTTTCAAAAGGTCAGCAAAGGGCAGCCTACTGTCCCCCTGAAGGATTGAGAATACGCTGCCACCTGTTGCTGCTAGGCTACGTCAACACACTTACCTTACCCCCACCCAAACACCACAGCTAGTACCCCACACCGCCTTACCCCCACCCAAACACCACAGCTAGTACCACACACCGCCTTACCCTCACCCAAACACCACAGCTAGTACCCCCACCGCCTTACCCCCACCCAAACACCACAGCTAGTACCCCACACCGCCTTACCCCCACCCAAACACCACAGCTAGTACCCCACACCACCTTACCCCCACCCAAACACCACAGCTAGTACCCCACACTGCCTTACCCCCACCCAAACGGACACACACACACACACACACACACACACACATACAGGCATACACAGACACACACACACACACACACACACACACACACACACACACATACAGGCATACACAGACACACACACACACACACACACACACACACACACACACACACACACACACACACATACAGGCATATACAGACAGGCACACAGACACACACACACACACACATACACACAGACAGGTACACACAGGCACACACACACACACACACACACACACACACACACACACACACACAGACAGGTACACACACACAGGCACACACACACACACACACACACACAGGCCTGTGCAGCGAGCAGTGTCGGGGGCCGTCTCGGACCCCTACTGTCTTACAGTGGTGAGACCCCAATGGTAAAGCCCCCCCCAGCCCATCCTCCCAACACTCCCATTAGAGGAGATCTGTGGCCGGCCCCGCCCCTCCCTGTGGGGGGGCCCCTGGGGAGACGTCCATTACAGGCCTGGGGGTCATGCCGAGAGCCGGGGGGGGAGAGGTCAAAGTCCCTCTTCAAGATAAAAAATTAGCCTTTCAAACACTCATCCCAAAGATCAAAACCAGCCTCCCAGGAGTGGTGGGTGGTCGTTCCTGTCCAGGGGAGAGAGTTCCCGGGCATCTCTGAAGCAGCTTCTCTGTGTGTTTGCTTGTTGTTGAATTCAGCCTCGGCTTCCTGTTCCCCTGAGCAGAGCGGACCGGGGCCCAGGTGGAGCAGAGAACCAGACCAGGCCATCCCACTGCTCCCACCAGCCTCCAGCCACTCCCTACAGTAAGCCCCGCCTCTCTGTCCACCAGCCTGGAGAGCTGTCCAATGAGGACGCACCTTAAGGAAGGACAAATGTTAAGTGACCTTCTGTGCTGCTGTTCACCATCTAAACATACAGTTGTAGGCTTTCTTGTGTCACTTTGCGTTGTGGTTGGTGGTACATTATCAATGGGGTTAAAACAATGGAGAAGCTGTAGGCTAGTCATAAAGTTGGACTTCTCTGTTTGTAGGAGTGTTATAGCTCACCATTTGTTATTTTTACATAAAGCCACTACCAGGTCCACACGTATTTCAGAGGAGACTTCAACCTGGGACCAGAACCTCTCTTAGTGCTTTTGTAAACCACCCCCTAAAATAAGAAGGTCAAACATGAAGTGTATTGTTGGCGGAGGCTGAGCAGCAGTCAGTGTGGATTCAGCTTCTCTCCTCTTAAGGCGGTCAAAGGGCCGGCCTAGCGCTGGGTGGAAACCCTCCAGCAGAACGCACAACCTTCAGCAGCTACTTTCCTTTAATTGTTGTTAGACATTCAGAGATATATATATATATATATATATATATATATATATATATAATATCAAATCCCTTCTAACCATTCCTATCCTTGTTGTGCACTTTTGTCCAACACCGCAGCGTGTGTGACGAGCCACACATCGGTACTCACCGACGGCTGAGCATCCTCCTCCGCCCCGGTAGACCTGGGGCCCACAGAGGCCTGGGGGTCCCAGGCTGGGGCGGGCCCCCTGACCACCAGACCCAGGCCCCTGGGGGCCACAGAGACCTGGGGCGGGCCCCCTGACCACCAGACCCAGGCCCCTGGGGGCCACAGAGACCTGGGGCGGGCCCCCTGACCACCAGACCCAGGCCCCTGGGGGCCACAGAGACCTGGGGCGGGCCCCCTGACCACCAGACCCAGGCCCCTGGGGGTGGAGGGTGGACAGAGAGAGACACGGGTCTCCGTCTCCTCCAGAGCAGAGCCCCAGTCTGTCATAGTGCAGGAAGAGCAGAAGACACCAGAGCGGGCTGATGAGGCCAGAGTAAACAGCTCTTTGTTGCTCCCTGGTTGCTTTGTCTTCGTGTTACTGGCCTTCCTGTTTACAGCGCTAACATATGGAGGTCCTCAGGGCGTTGGTCCTGGTCCAGGGTGTTTCTGTTCATGTTGTCCTCATCGGTCTGCATGTGTCCGTGTGCCTTCTGTAAATAACCTGTACAGCGCTTTGGTACAGACCTGGTTTGTTTTGTAACACGCTTTATTAATAAAGTAAACCTGACACTGGTGTGTGTGTGCGTGTGTGTGTGTGTGAATGTGTGTGTTTGTTCCCATCTGATACATGCTGTATCTCCCATATGTTTATTGGTGCTGCAGCGTTTCGACCTGGCTGGTCTTCCGCGGCCACCTCATTCTTTTTAAGTTGTATCCAGCACACCGGTGGGCATGTGCACACTACCACTACTACCATCTCATACATCCCAGTCCTCCTCCTGCAGCTCAATAGCACCACCCACTGGCGCTGCTGGAGAACTGTCTCTAGTTGTCCCTGGGCAAAGGTACGGACATTATAGACTTTGGACCGTCCCTCACAAACAACAAGCAACACGTTTATGAGAGCAGACCCCTATGGGAAATGTCATCACCTTAGATAAATGAATGAAGAGCTCTTGTGGTGTCCGACCCAGGGCCCGGGGCTGGCAGGAGGCCGAGGGAGAACATTAGGACCTGGGTTTAACGATACCACAAACCGTGGGCAGCCCTCATCTCCCTCCGGGGCCATAACTACCTAACGACCATTAGAGGTCATTAGGGGTGAGCCTGTATTTCCTCAATTAAGTCCCAAATGAAAAGGGGAAAACCCAGGAGGGCCCTGGCTCCAGCCCACGGTGGTTTCCCACTCTGTCATTAGAAGTCAATACAGAGTAAAGGCTGTGGGCCCGCCGCCGTGTCCTCAGCCCGGCGGGGGGGGGGGAGCTCCACCAGGGGGCGGCAGAATGGCGGAGCAGGGTGCTGCCATTTACATGACCATTGTGCTGATGCTTATATCGAAAGATCCTTGCAACCATTCATTCACACGTTCACACACGGCAGTCAACCCGCTCTACCTCCTGAGCTACTGCCACCCCTGGCAGGCACCGCCCGGGGTCTGTGTGCGCCGGCCTACACCCGGCAGCCACGTCACGGCCCTGCTCACAAGACGCAGCAGACAAGAAGACCTTGATGAGGGTCCCTGTCCTCCTCCTCCTACACCTCCTCTCCTACAACCAGCTCCTGCTGCCAGTCGGGGTTTGCTCCCGGTGTCTCCTGAGCACAAAAGGGCTTTATTGTCGTAATTAGCAGTAAAACAAAGTGTAAAGTAAAGCCAAACACCATTTGAGTCAATGCTCCGTTCTCCCTTCTCATTTCTCTTTTATTGTGACAGAGCCAATAAACCAACGTGTGCTCCTTCAGGGCTCCACTGTTCCTCCCAGAGAAAGGGATTCATTGACACGCCGTCCATTCTGTGTTCCTGGGCGTAGAGCCATTGTTCAAAGCATCCAACATCAAACTTGCAGATTTTCAATAGACAAGCCAAGTAGGGCTGTGTCTTTGAAGAGGAAGTGGTTTCCTGTAACACACTGTGCAATACGGGAAAGATCACAAACTCCCTTTAGCGGTGGAGCAGAATGAAAACAGAAAGACAGACGGTTCTGTGATCTTCATCAAACAGCTCAATATTATCCTGTTCAGAACAATCTCTCTGGGGAGAGAGAGAGAGAGAGAGAGAGAGAGAGAGAGAGAGAGAGAGAGAGAGAGAGAGAGAGAGCGAGAGAGAGAGAGAGAGATAAAGAGCGTGAGAGAGAAAGACAGCGAGACAGAGAGAGAAAGAGAGAGAGAGAGAGAGAGAAAGAGAGAGTGAAGGGGTGGATTTAGTTGCCCACCCTTTTAGCAGGTATTCATTGCTTTGTGTTGCCATGGTAATAGTAGACAGACGACCAAGCCATACTGCAGAAGACACCAGGGCTTGTTTAATAGACACCCCCCCACCCAGCACAACCAGAAATATATATTGATTTTGTTTTTTAATAAATAGCCACATCAGATTGACTGTCTCACAGCACAGACCATCGTATTTATTGATATACCAGTTATTTTATTTCAAATCTACAATCAATAGTTTTTAAAATAAACAACTTTTTGTAATACACAAGTTGTGATACGTACACATGCACACACAATTCAGCAGCCATCTGCTGAGAAGGAGGCAGGTCCAGGTACTTGAGTTACTGCACACTATTAAAGCCAGCGTGGTTACTAACACACCAGCACCACAGCATCAGGCTGCTGTCACTGTTGTATCTTAGGTTATAGATCCTGTTCTCTGTACTATCCAGTCCTGCTTGTATCCTGCGCAATGTGAAAGGTGTATATAGTTCATATCTTTATGTTGATTAATATTTTGTATTTTTATTCATCACTCTTTTCCTCCATCCCCCCTTCCCCTCTCCTTCCCCCCCATAACAATTTAATTTAATTAATATGGGATTAAAAAAGTTTATCTTATCTTATCTCATACTTATCTTATCTTATCTCATAGGTAGACAGACAGAAAGCCAGGTGGACAGACGGGCAGACAGACACAAGGTGGTTAGACCTACAGACAGACAGACAGACACAAGGTGGTTAGACCTACAGACAGACAGACAGACACTAGGTGGTTAGACCTACAGACAGACAGACAGACAGACAGGAGGTTAGACCTACAGACAGACAGACACAAGGTGGTTAGACCTACAGACAGACAGACGGGTCACGTGGAGCAGGCCTGAATCAAACATTAACCTGGGTCACTTCACATATCAAAGTTCATACCAACATTTCCACTGGAGCTCACGCTGCATGCAGGCTAACTGTGATGTTTGTTACGACATTATAACAGATCGGTAACTTTTTATATTGTCACGTTTTCCTTTCTCAAGGAAATGATCTGGATTTAAAGTCTAAAAGATGCTGGATTACCAGGATATGTTAAATCTGAAGTCACGGAAAGGCAGAGTGCCTAACCTCAGTTAAATGACCATGTTGACTTATGAGCAGACCCCCTCCAGGACCCCCTCCAGGACCCCCTACAGGACCCCCTCCAGGACCCCCTCCAGGACCCCCTACAGGACCCCCTCCAGGACCCCCTCCAGGACCCCCTACAGGACCCCCTCCAGGACCCCCTCCAGGACCCCCTACAGGACCCCCTACAGGACCCCCTCCAGGACCCCCTCCAGGACCCCCTCCAGGACCCCCTACAGGACCCCCTCCAGGACCCCCTACAGGACCCCCTACAGGACCCCCTACAGGACCCCCTCCAGGACCCCCTCCAGGACCCCCTACAGGACCCCCTACAGGACCCCCTACAGGTACAGGATCAGATTAGCCCCGCGATGACTCAGCTAACAGCTTTAACAGTAACAGTATTATATATATGCTGTATATTCAAAGCGTTTTTTCCTCCTTAATTGCATTTCACTTTTATAATTGAATCAGAGTAGGGCTAATAGGTGATTTTTATCACCGATTATGCTATAGGCTACACACTTAATAAAAGTATCCATGGCTATTAATCCAGTGATTTATGTGACACCAATATTAATATTATTATCAAAAATGTAAATGGTTTTATAACTCTAATTGATGCATGTTCAAATAATAGCAGAACGGGCAGAACTCACTGCGATCTTCTTAACTGTTGCAGTGATACATCAGATATTTCGTTGCATCCACAACATCCGAGGCATCGATGAAAGATTGGAGCATGAGTTAGAAACCAGGAACGATGAAGAAGAAAGGCATTGCGAACGACTGCGTTACCGGAG
>NC_140274.1:1787603-1795103 GCF_964030765.1 Micromesistius poutassou | reverse complement strand
CTGGTGAACCTACCTGAATGTAAACAATTAGAAAATCCTCAGACAGCATGTTGGTATAAATGAGGAGGAGGTGAGAGAGCGGTTGGTTCAGGACGTTGAGTCCCTGAGGGCTCACTGTCTCTTTGTGGACAGCCACCTCACAGTAGTGAGGGGTCTGGGACCACCTCATCCCACACCACCACCACGTGGTTCCACCGGTGACTGGGAGTGTGTTGTTGTCCAGTTCCACATAACTCTAGTCCCGCTGCACGGTGAGGTCAGGCTGAGGACCAGCCTGGAGCTTGGGTTCCAGGGGTTTTCCAGGGGTATTTATTACCGCTGGGTGGAACGGACCATTTTGGTGGGGGTGTTGATTAGTCAATTCAATTGTTTTAAACTTTTAAACATTGTTTATTATGGAATATAAATACCATATGTTGAATTACAATATCCTTAAGTCAAGTATTTGAATGTTTCTGTCCTTTAATTGTTTTGTTGAAACCATCTTGAGGCCTCCTTGACAAATCTACCAGAAAATGTTGAGTGACATTTTATTGTTGCTGGATAAGGTTGGATACCCTTTTCATATAAAATGTAAATACAGATTGTAAAGCTTTATTGTTTTATAAACTGC
Organism: Micromesistius poutassou; assembly: GCF_964030765.1. Taxonomy (NCBI): domain Eukaryota; kingdom Metazoa; phylum Chordata; class Actinopteri; order Gadiformes; family Gadidae; genus Micromesistius; species Micromesistius poutassou. The sequence continues at coordinate 1,794,490 of NC_140274.1, read as the reverse complement.
TTATTTTAGAAAAAAATATGTTGACAATTTTCTGAGTCAAAAGTTCTGATGAAGAGTTCTTTCTCTTTTCAATTCTAAAATTGATTGAAAAAACTGGCAGCTCTGTTCATACCTCTCATTCTTTCAATAGGGATGCCATCAGAAGGTGTTGTATTGTGACCTGACTAAGGCTTCTTCTAGACTCATGACCACAGAGGGAAGGTGTCTATGAGCTCTAGTCTGCTAGTGAAGCTCCCCCCACTCACCAGCCTTGTGGCCTAGGTAACAGTATGCTTCATGTCTTGATTCATACCAGCGATTGCCAGTGTGTCTTTCACACAGGGCTGGACATTTGGTCTGTTTGGCTTCTGAACCTGATCATTTAAGAACACTCTGTGATAACATGTGCTGTATGATGTTCCTCTCTGGAAGCTATCTGGACGTTATTTGCAAAACCCTGATCAGGGTTTGGAGATTTGAGAAGGAGTGGGTATTATCAAGCCATTTCGGCCTTGAACTAATAGCCGGTTATTCCCATCATAAGTGGACTTGGCCCTGTGAACTGCTTCCTGCAGATGACCTGGAGGAAAGAGTCTTGGTACACATCAGATATTATCTCCACCAAAGGTTGAGGCAGACAGTTCTCCTCCAGTGCATCACCATGTGTGGCAGTCTCACAAAAGTGTCCTTAAAGTCCAGGAAAACAGTGTGCAATCTGGATGACTGTTTCGAGTCATCAAAAACGCCACCATCAACGATCAATAGTGTTTGCCATACAGTTACTATTTCAGATGGATCAAATCTTATAGCACCGCAAAACCACTCTCATCAACACGCTGACAACAGACTGTGAACGGCCCCTCCTCCCCGTCACTCTGAATCTGAACACGTTCTCTCTGTGCTCACTCTGAATCTGAACACGTTCTCTCTGTGCTCACTCTGAATCTGAACACGTTCTCTCTGTGCTCACTCTGAATCTGAACACGTTCTCTCTGTGCTCACTCTGAATCTGAACACGTTCTCTCTGTGCTCACTCTGAATCATAATGTGATCACGTTCTCTCTGTGCTCACTCTGAATCATAATGTGATCACGTTCTCTCTGAGCTCACTCTGAATCATAATGTGATCACGTTCTCTCTGAGCTCACTCTGAATCAGAAGTCAGTGAAGCTTTCATACAGGGATTGCAGTTCAAGTGCATTACATAGCATCAGAAAAAAAAGGGAACCTGTCGATTTGATAGGCCTAGTTTTCCTGAATTGCAGTAAAAACAGTTTATGAGTTAAAATTTCAAGTAATATAACACTGTAAAAAACAATCAGCAAGCGCAATATATGGATTAAAAACAAGAAAAAGAACAAATTTTAAAATAGATAAATAAATAACATAAAACAGCAGTGATAAAATCCATGGAACAACAACATGTATGTGCAGTGCATTAGAGGGTATTATTGCCTGATCTCAATAAAAAGCTTTAATAAAAAGATAAGTTTTAAGCTGCCTTTTGAAAATATCTACTGAGTTGAGTTCTCTGATGTTTTTGGGCAGTGTGATCCATAGATAGATTGTTTCTGGGAGCCTCAGACAACCCAGCGTTCATGTTGGGGTGTCATTTATTAAAGAGTTTGATAGGTCCCTGTCCATTTAGGGCTTTGTATGTAAGAAGGAGGACCTTAAAGTCAATTGTGTAGATTACAGGGAGCCAGTGCAGAGCGGCTAGGACTGGACTTATGCGTTCTCTTCTTTTGGTATTTGTTAACAACCGGGCTGCAGAGTTTTGGATAAGTTGCAGTCTGTCTGTGGTTTTCTTAGGGAGACGTGTAACGAGTGCATTGCAGTAGTCTAGTCGGCTAAATGGCTAGATAGGCATGAATTAACTTCTCAGCATCATTTTGATTTATGAATGGTCGTACCTTTGCCATATTTCTAAAATGATGTTTTGGTAACTTTCTTTATGTTGGAATTAAAATGTAATTCTGTGTCTATGATGACCCCAAGACTTGTGACCTCAGATTTGATCCAGGAAGTCAATCCTAGGTTTTCAATTAACATTTCTCTTTTTGCTTTGGGGCCGATCACTAGAATTTCAGTTTTATTCTCATTTAATTTCAAGAAGTTATTGCTCATCCATGTATTTATTACCAATAGGCAGTGGGCAATGGAGTTTGTAGCTACTGTATCATTTGATTCTGCAGATAAGTACAATTGTGTTTCATCCGCATAGCTGTGAAAACCTACATTATGTTCTGTGATGATATCGCCCAATGGTAACACGTAGAGAGAAAAGAGTAATGGACCTAGGCTGTGCAACTCCAAAGTAATTGTCATATTTCTCAGATATATATGCTCTCCTAGTTTAACATAAAATGTCCTCCCTCTGATGTTTGTTTTGAACCAGTTTAGTTTAAAGTCAGAGAAACCAACAAGCCTAGGATGTCATGATCAATCGTATCGAATGCTGCACTGAGGTCTAGCAGGACCAGGACAGAAGGACCTTATTCTAATTAGAGTTTAGTCTGAGGTCACTCATTATTTTGGTGAGAGCAGTTTTAGTGCTGTGATATCTTCTGAACCCAGATTGGAATTCTTCTAATATGTTATTTCCTTCTAAAAATGAATTTATTTGAATTGATACTATCTTCTCAAGTACTGATGAACGGAAGGTTGGATATAGGTCTGTAGTTTGCCAGCACACTACTCTCTAAGTTGGCTTTCTTCAATAGGGGTTTAACAACTGCTGTCTTAAAGGCATCTGGGAAATACCAGACTCAAGAGATGTGTTTATGATGTATAGGACATAGCTTGAGACACTATTAAACCCGTTTAAAGAATGATAGGCACAGGATCAATGAGGTGGAGGAGTTACATTCAGAGACAGTTGTGAAGAACTTGCATTTTGCAACAGCAAAATAGTTTCCATCAGCTAGTATTGCTCATGGTGGAAATAAAGCTGACTACAGCAAACCATGCAATGCAACCATGGGAAGTTTTAGTTGTATCACATTAGATGTACTGCACACATTTGACTGTTGAGGACTGTGGAGGGGTAGGGGCAGTGTTGATCAATAGTGGAGAAGAGAACTCAGAACGTTTCTGTGATCATTTTAGAGAAGTAGTCTTTTCTTGCTAGGCGGATAGGCAGTTAAAGCATCTTTGTAAATATCACAGTGGATAGTGTTTTTTTTTCTCTGTTTCTCTTTGGTGACCTCATCATAGCTCTGCCAGCTCTCTGGTTTCTGACTTATTTTTGAATTTTTAGCGGGGCAACAGAATCTAGCACGGATGATAGTGCATCGTTGAGGTTTTCTACCATTTCATTTAAGGAGTTAACATGACTTTGTGGCTCATATTGTCTAAAAAGATCAGAGAATTTCGATTCAGCTTTGTCATCTAAGAGTCTCTTTTGAAACATGACTTCTTTCCTGGTTTTAGTAATAGGTTTATTACAGCGTCAAAGAGTATACAGTGACAGTCGAGAAGAGGTTCTGTTATTGAGACATTATTGATGTTAAGCCCAGTTGTTATCACTAAGTATGTCTCACCATGCCGGGGTTGGGTTAGTTATGTGTTAGATCAAAACTATTCAGTAGATTTATAAGCTCTATTTTTTGGGGTCTGTTCTCTTAGATTTAAAATTCAGGTCTCTGTTTAGGATAACCTGATCATATCTGGTAACACATAATGACATCAGCTCAGAGAACTCCTGTATGAATATTGGTGAGTATCTAGGAGGGCGATATTACGATACTGTTGATTCGGTTTTGAGCAAGGTATTCCATTGATGTGAATTCACCTAGTTCTGTGATTCTAAACATAAGTTGTGAGGAAAAAACAACTGCAACCTGTCCTCCTCTTGTGTTTCTTCTGGGTAGTTGATAACTGCTGTGTGTCATTGTTAAGCCATGTTTCAACTAAGCAAATGCAGTCCAATTTGTTTTCTTTAACCAGATCATTAACTAAAAAGCTTTTGTTATTTGGTGATCAGACAATGAGGAGGCCAAATTGTATCTGTTTTACTTCCACGTCAGGTGAGGAGGTCTTCTGTGGCTGGACATTGATGACCTTGAGGTTGTTAACGTCCATGCGCTGGTGGTTAGGCCTAAAGGAGTAATGATCAGTATTATCAGCGCTGACCAGTACAGGTCGACTCGTTCTGTTCTGTGTGGAGTGTGGGCTGGTTAATGGGGCTATAATAGACAATTTACTAGTCAGTCTGATCTAGGTGGGAGATTAGCAGTTCTAGAACATGAACCTGATCATGTTCTCGTTGTGCTCACTCTGAATCAGAACATCATCACGTTCTCTTAATTCTTAATTAAGGATGTTGGCTTTTACGCAGAGAGAAGACGGCTGCCAAATTCATTAATAAAATCAATATTTCACAAATCATTGTTAAGGATGTCAGAACCAAAACAGTAATGGATTACACGCCTAAAGCATAATGAGTCCTACACCAATGGTGACCCCAATAAAACATATTGAGGTTCATTTGATTTATCGATTGCTGTCGGGATGTAATGACATTTAAAATAAATATGACAAATAAATATGACAAAATGCTTCTAAAATAAATTCCTGTGTTCTTTGCCCAAGTGTTTGTGGGTTTCAGGTCTAAATATTAAACGGAGGAGTTGTTCTCCGTCTCTCCTCTCCTCCTGGTCTCAGCCCGAGCCCCCAGGAGGGACCAGTCCGGTACCGGCCCCCGGGGCCCCCGGGGCCCCCGGGGCCCCGGGGGCCCCGGCAGAGTGCCCCTCACAGCCCAGCCGGAGCCTGGGGGAGGTCCTGCAGCGATACCAGGCCCTCCTGGGGGGTAGACTGGACCGCCTGGCCACCGCCCTGCAGAGCACCGCCTGTCTGCACCGCGCTGGGTCCTCCTCATAGACATCATGTGTGTCCTCATGGAGAGCAGCCAGGAGAGACCCCGCCCCTCCCCAGGAGAGAGAGAGGAGACTGAAGCTGTTAGTGTGTGAAGCTGTTAGTGTGTGAAGCTGTTAGTGTGCACTGTGTGGCTGACTGGAGCTGTTAGTGTGCACTGTGTGGCTGACTGGAGCTGTTAGTGTGCACTGTGTGGCTGACTGAAGCTGTTACTGTGCACTGTGTGGCTGACTGAAGCTGTTACTGTGCACTGTGTGGCTGACTGAAGCTGTTAGTGTGCACTGTGTGGTTGTTGGACAGAGCTGTTCTCAGGAGGACATTTTCATAAGAGGAACATGTAAATAAACAGAATCAAACGACAATCATTTGGGTCAAATGTTTTGATACCAACTTAAGTCCTATTGGTCACAGAAATGGGTCTCATGTTGCAAAGGAATTAAAAACGGATGATTCTTATTATATAAACAGTACGTTGGCTTTCTGAGTGTGAATCAATTCCTTTGGACTAGGATATATCTTGGCCATCCCCTCATGATATATAATGAGAAAGTAGACAATAAAAGAAGTGACATTTGTGGAAATTTTCATATTACAGCACTTAAAAGTGTTTGTGTGGAAGAGAGGGAGACTGGGGAGAGAGGGTGTGCGTGAGTGTGTGTGAAAGAGGGAGAGAATGTGAAAAGTGAGACACATGAATTTTAACCAGATTAGATTGTTGTCTTTATATTTGTTCATCTTCGTGTGTGCCTACTACTTACCACACGGAGATCAAATGAAAGCGTAAAAATGATCTTTATTTCGGTGCTGCTCGTGATCAGATTAGATTTGGAAGATGGGCGCCACCTGGTGGATAAAGTGAACACCATCATAGTTTGCATTAAAACAAAACACGTCAAGTAGTTGTATACAATGTGTGCTTTATCTTGTTTGATGTGTCGAGTGAGGGTTGGAGGTCTTGAGTGACCCGTGATTCTCCTTGTGATGCCTCATGGTATGTAAGCACCGTGTTAACCACTTGGTTGTGGAACCCCTAGCTCCTGAATGAGTTATAATGTTGTGGTATGATTGTATAATTATAAGTTATATTGTATAAAGATTTAGAATTAGAATTATTTAACATGTAGGACAGGACTAGTGCACTACTAACACCGGGTTCACAGGAATGTTGCAGGCAGAGGGCAGCTCTGTGATTGGACAGGAGGCCCGGGTCACGTGACCTGAGTCAACAGGCTGGAGCCCCGCGGCGTCACATGACCGGACCGTGCGGCTTTGACTGACAGGATAGACGGGCGGTGGAGGGCGTGATGGTCTCGTGGGTTATTGATTCGCTTCCACACGTCGTTGACTTTATCGCGTAAAGTGTGTCCTTTCGCGGAAAAGTGGAAACTATTGCTTTTCTTTAAAGATAGGCGGGCAGGTTGGAGCCGGCAGCCCACATCCTACTGTACTGTTGTGGAGGAGAGACTGTTATAGATAGATAACAAATAATACATAGATAGACTGTCCGCCTATTGGCCGCATCTTGAGACGATGGAGCATTTTACGCATTTTTGCCTTTGGTGAGCGCGTTACGCATGGTTACGCATGGTTACGCATGGTTACGCATGCACCTACAGAGTCCCGTCAGACAGCCGGGTGAACTTGTTCAGCTCTGAAGCTCACGGAGGGTCGACATGTCGGAGAAGACCCCCCTCCTCCACTACCGGCTCTCCGAGGCCAGCTGCAGCGAGGCACCCGCAGATGGGCTGCCGGCGCCCCCGTCCCGGGACAAGGGTCAGAGCGCGGCCGGTCCCGGACGGGGCCCGGCGACCCGTCAGCCCAAGAAACTCAACACGTTCTTCGGCGTGGTGGTGCCCACCCTGCTGTCCATGTTCAGCGTGGTGGTCTTCCTCAGGATAGGTAAGTGATGCTGCTGGGATGTGACTTCATCATTCGCTCATCATCATCTTCATCTCAACATCCTCCAAAAAACAAAACATAGTTGTTCTTCGCATTGGAAGTGTATTTATTTGAGTTGAGCTTTAAGAACCAAA
>NC_140274.1:1775103-1777603 GCF_964030765.1 Micromesistius poutassou | reverse complement strand
GACAGAGCACAGTCTTTGCCGGTCCAGGTTACTCCACCAGCTTTGAGGGTGACCTGACCACTGTTGGTTTCACTGGCTCAGTTGGCTTCACCCTGTCTAAATGCAAGATTGTTGGGTGCTTACTTTGACATCTCTCACATGTCATTTTCCTCTTGCAGTCTTTGTTCATGTGTCCAAAATACATCCAAAACAGAATCCTTTGGTTTTAAGAAACTACTGTGGTCTCACAACTCAACTTCTGACAATCCTTCAGGTGATGTTTGCCTTCAGAGAACACACAGGAGGCACAGGAGTCTGAGATGTTTTGACATTTAATTGTTTCTTCTTTGGCATTGGGTCTGTTGTCACAATCATCAGTCAACACTGCAAATGTTGTATCAAAGCTACTGCCATAGCTCCTTGGTCTGCTTGGCTGCTTAGAAATGGCTGCTGGCCATGATCCTTAGGTCTTGCATTGTATTGCAGTAGCCTCCAAGATACAGTGCACAGATCTGTAGTTCCTTTCCATCATCAGACTTGATATTTGTCCACTTCAGGGCCTTATCCATGTATGCCATTGTAACTTTCAAGTTGTCACAGAAGTTCTTCTTTTGCCTTTTAGCCTGAGGATATCCTCTTGATCCATATGGAAGCTGCTTCGGACTAGTTCTCTGGGTTGGCCTGTTGTATACTGCTCAAGATAGTACAGGCGATCTTGATTGTTTGCTATTCTGTATTCAAAGGCACGCAAGAATGGTGTGAAACTTAATGGGTCACCATGAAAGACTGGTATGTCTCTGACAGGTAATAGTGATTGCTTAGGTTGCAGTACAAGCAAATCAAAATTCTCATTCTGTCTTTGCATGACAGAGGATAGACCGTCATACTCTGTTCTTGGCTCAGTAGGGGCCTATGGGCCTTTGGCCACTACATTTCAGAGATATTTTCTACTGCTTGGGCTTTAAATTGATTGGTGGTTTTGCTATTGTGACAGACTGCTCTGGGGTTGAGACTGGGAACATTGGGATTGCACCTTGTTGTTTAGTGGTTGTAACAACTGTAGCAGGTCTAGAATTCATGCCATCTTCAGACTGAGGGCACACTCACACTAGGCCATCTGTATCGTGCCCATGTACGTTTGCCCCCTAAAGTCTAGATCGTTTGGCTAGTGTGAGCACGCCATCCGTACTCAAGTACAGTTAAATTCCGTGGCCTCAGTTCACTTCGGAGAGGTGTGCTCAGGCCATGGTACAGATGCTAATGAGCCGACACGTGCACACGCACGGATACACAACCGTACTCAGGCCCAGTTGAGATTGCCTAGTGTGAGCACAGGCCAGTGGCACAGTGGGGGGGGGGGGGGGGGGGATATGCATATCAAAGCTTTCCAGGACTTTTATCTTGCCATCTGATGCAACAATGTCTGCTTCGAGTTCTGGGTGTTCAATCTTTGAATCTAAAATCAATCTCTGTTGCTCCAGTGCATGCTTAGCTTTTAATCCTTCCCTATGTGCCAACAGTGCAGCTTGCTCAGCAAGAGTGTTCAGACGTCACTGAAGATGATTTGGATTTACTAACATTGGAAATGTTATCATTTGGATTGATCACGTTTTGCAGATCTAACTCTGGTGGCTCCAATCACCCTCTTGCTGCTGTAATGCAGCTACTGGTTCAACAGACTCCTCATTTTCCTCTGCAGGCAACTCCTGTTGTTCTAATTGACTTTGCGGTGCCGTGGATTCCTCCCAATCCACCCTCCCAAACCACATCTAGGAATTCTTGTAATGGTTTTACACATTTACACAGCTTCATGGGAATTCTTAAATTCTCCACAAAGTGATTGGAAAAAAACAAAATGTTGTAGTACAGCATTAAGATTGCTTTCTTGCATTATCCTTTTAAGTTCCTAATGCTCCTAATTTGCCTTTCTGACTTTCCTTAGTTCTTTAATGTGATCATGCATTTCAGCAGATCTATTCATAATAGTGGCCATTATTCATTTTAAGCTTGAAGGACGCAATATACCACACCTTCAAATACAGTGCGATTCACGCGATTCAATTAAGCATTACACTGTATCAAACTTTTCTCCCCGACGTTTATCAAGCAGTCGATTAAAGCATCAACGTTATGCTTGTCACAATAAAAACAATTGGAGTTCGGGTGGATTAACGCGTTAGTCACGACCCGACGAAAGCGTTCACCATCAGCAACCTTCCCCGAAGCCACAGGTGTCCTGATATCATGCAGTGTTGAATCCGTATGGATTATCCTCCGATGTCGATAATCCAAGACGGAATGCCTTCCTTATCATTAAACATTGTTTTTTGCCTATGTTTCGGCAGCTTGTCCAACCTTCTTTCAAGACACTGCGCAAGCCCAGGTGAGGGGTTATTTCAAGTTCAATGAAACTAAATCTAATTACAACGAAAATAGGATCTGGTGTCTCAAACCAACATACAAGTGCCAGCAGGGGGAGGTCATTTTCAATCAAATCAAACTAAGAATAGATTGGCCCCAG
>NC_140274.1:1764905-1774903 GCF_964030765.1 Micromesistius poutassou | reverse complement strand
ACCTCCTCCTCCTCCTCCTCCTCCTCCTCCTCCTCCTCCCTCCTCCCTTCTCCTCCTCCTCCTCCTCCTCCTCTTAAATGAAAAGTGGTGTGCTGCTGTTCTTAAATCCACGGCCACACAGACTACAGGAGGCAAAGGCAACTTCATTTGTGGCTGAAGCGTATTATTGCTCCTGTGATTACAGCATGCACAAATCACAGCCACACACACACACACACACACACACACACACACACACACACAACCCGCCACCATGTACAATACATTCTTCATTTCTGTCAGCGCTTTACCACAGCTTTGTTTTAGAGGGGCTGTTTGGAAATGTCAAGGATTTTTTCTAGATTTATTCTGCACCTGCCACACGTCAGAGAAATGAATAAGCAGTGCAAAAGCTTGACCCAAATCATCAGTCAAACACACAAACACACAAACACACACACACACACACACACACACACACACACACACACACACACACACACTTAAACTGGTACTCCCAGAAATTCACATTATTCTTCATGTGGTTCAAAAAACTCCCATAGCAACAGTTACACACACATTGTGTGTGTGTATATACTTGCACACAGGATGAAATGGAAATGTCTGTTTATTAGAGCATTAAACGTTATTTGGTATTATGAATATGTCAGAAGCTCTGATTAAAGCAATGGTTCATAAACTTTTGACTGCAGTGCCCACTCTGTACACACACACACACACACACAGAATGTGCACATAGAAAACAAATGGTCTGGCATTTTGTAATTTCAACTGTGATCTCAAATTCAGCCCTGAACATTTGTCTTGTAGTGTGTGTGTGTGTGTGTATATGTGTGTGTGTGTGTGTGTGTGTGTGTGTGTGTGTGTGTGTGTGTGTGTGTGTGTGTGTGTCTATGTATGTATGTGTGTGTGTGTGTGTGTGTGTGTGTATGTATGTATGTATGTGCGGGTGTTTGTTTGTGTGTATGTATAATTATGTGCACATCTATTTATATATCATAGTCTTTATAAGCTCATATGCATCAGTGTGTGTCTCATTTCATTATGTGTGTGTTTGTGTTGGTACGTGTGTGTGTGTGTGTGTGTGTGTGTGTGTGTGTGTGTTGGTGCATGTGTGTGTGCATGTGTGTGTGTGTTGGTGCATGTGTGTGTGCGTGTGTGTGTGGTGGTGCATGTGTGTGTGCGTGTGCGTGTTGGTGCATGTGTGTGTGCATGTGTGTGTGTGTTGGTGCATGTGTGTGCGTGTGTGTGTTGGTGCATGTGTGTGTGTGTGTGTGGTGGTGCATATGTGTGCGTTGTGGTAACCCGGTCCACAAGAGTCTAGAGATGTCACGGCAAGTACCACGCAGAGGTGTCCAATAAAGCCGTATTCGGCGTTTGTTCACAGGTATGAGAGATAACAGGGAATACATCAACTATACTATGGCCTCCGTGAGACTCTAGTAGGGTGTGTTGTCGGCCTTCTGCTGGGTCGTCGTCTCTGCTCTCTCCTGAGCTGAGTTCCCGGTCGGCTTTTAAGATGTCCGCCCGGTCGTTTCCCCCCTCCAGCCAGGTGTTCTCCATCAGGCTGATTGCGTTGAGTGAAGATGTGCTCACTGCCGCCGGCTAGTGGATGGCGGTGGTACACCCCGTCCACCACTAGCCCACGGTTCCCCCTGGTGGGGAGCGGGTTGCCACACTCCTTCACCGCTGGCTGAAGCCTGGTCGTCTGGGGTCCAGCCCAGACATGCATCCTGGATAGAGCGTCGGCGTTGGTGTTCTCCTTGCCCGGACGGTGGTCCACCTTGAAGTGGAAGTCCTGGAGGGCCAGGAACCACCTCGTCACCCGGGCGTTGGTGTCCTTGGCGCTGGCCATCCATTTCAGTGGGGCGTGGTCAGTGACCAGGGTAAACTCCCGACCTAGAAGATAGTATCAGAGTTTGTCCAGGGTCCACTTGATGGCCAGAGCCTCCTTCTCCACCGTGGAGTAGTTTCTCTCGTTGGATAAGAGTTTCCGGCTGACGTAGGTGATCGGGTGTCTCCAGCCCGGACCTGGGAGAGAACTCCCCCCAGCCCCACCTCCAAAGCGTCTGTGTGCACTATGAGGGGTAAAGCAAAGTCAGGGGTTATGAGAACTGGCTCCGAGCATAAGGCTCTTCGGAGCGTCCCCAAGGCCTTTTCGGCGGCCTCGGACCATCTGATCCGGTCAGGTAGGGCCTTCCGGGTCAGGTCATTAAGCGGGCTGGCCAGCGTGGCAAAGCCTGGTATAAATCGCTGGTAATAGCCTACCAGCCCTAAAAACGATTTCACCTGTTTTTTGGTGGTGGATCGTGGCCAGTCCCGGATGGCGGCGACCTTGCTTTCTTGCGGCCGAACGTTTCCCCGTCCTACCTGGTACCCCAGGTAGGATGTTTCCTCCAGTCCGAGGCGGCATTTGGCCGGGTTGGCGGTGAGGCCCGCCTTCCGTAGTTCCCCCAGCACCGCCCGCAGCTGCCGGAGGTGGACATCCCAGCTGTCGCTGTGGATGATGATATCATCGATGTATGCTGCTGCGTAGGCCTGGTGGGCTCGTAGTATTTGGTCCATCATTCGCTGGAACGTGGCCGGGGCACCATGGACACCGAAGGGGAGGACGGTGTACTGGTATAACCCTCCTGGGGTCGCGAACGCCATCTTCTCTCGGGCTGACCGGGTCAACGGCACCTGCCAATATCCCGTGGTTAGGTCCAGGGTGGTGAGGTATCTGGCTGGACCGAGTCTTTCAATCAACTCATCCACCCTGGGCATGGGGTAAGCGTCAAACTCGGATGCCTCGTTCAGCCTCCGAAAGTCATTGCAGAACCTGAACGTCCCATCAGGTTTGGGCACGAGGACGACCGGGCTGGACCAGGCGCTGCGGGATTCCTCAATGACCCGGAGCCGAAGCATCCAGGCTACCTCCTCCTGGATGGCATCCCGGCGGGCTTCCGGGACTCGGTATGGAGGGACTCGTACCGTCACTCCTGGTGCCGTCCGGATATCGTGATGTGTGACCGATGTTCTCCCCGGGATCACCGAGAACACGTCCTGATGTTGCATGACGATCTCGCTTAGGTCCTGCTTCTGGGCCGGGCTGAGGTCCTCGCCCACTGGAACCACTGGGATGTCGTGTTGGGTCGCCAACATCAGGGACGCCGGGACTGGAGGGTCCGCTCCCCCCCTCCACTGCTTCAGGATGTTGACATGATACAACTGGGTGGGCTTACGTCTCCCAGGTTGTCGTACCCGGTAGTTCACGTCTCCCACTCGCTCGACCACCTTGTACGGTCCCTGCCATTTGGCCAGGAATTTACACTCCACTGTGGGGACCGGGACCAGTTCTCCTGGGTGGAAGGTGCGCAGCTGGGCTCCCCGGTTGTAGATCCGCGCCTGGGCCTGCTGGGCTCGCTGGAGGTGGTCTCGGACGATGGGCCAAACTTGGGCCATGCGGTCCCTCACCTTCTCCACATGGTCCAGCATGGTGTGGTGTGGAGATGGCTGGCTCTCCCACGCCTCCTTGGCGAGGTCCAAGATTCCCCGGGGCCTTCTCCCGTAGAGCAGCTTGAAAGGGGAGAATCCGGTGGAGGACTGGGGTACCTCCCGTACGGCGAACAGTACATGGGGTAGCAACTGGTCCCAGTTCTTACCATCCATGTCCATGGCTTTTTTCAACATTTGTTTTAGTGTTTTGTTGAACCGCTCCACCAAGCCGTCTGTCTGGGGGTGATACACCCTCTCATCGGGATGAGAGGGTTCCGGGCCGTGGCCCTAGGGGCTACCCGCTGGCATTCGGGACACGCCTGGCAATACTGCTCTACATCCCGCTTAACCCCCGGCCAATAAAACCTAGCTAGGACCCTGTCCCGAGTTTTGTCCATTCCCAGATGTGCTCCCAGGAGGTGAGAGTGGGCCATAAACAGCACCTTGCTGACATATGGTCACGGGACCACTAATTGTTCCGTCACCTCCCCCTCTTTTTTTACAACCCGGTAGAGCAGTCCCCCTCTGGTGCTAAAATGTGGGTGCCGTAAGCAACTCACCGAGTCCCGGGCTTGTCCGTCATGGGCGAGAACGTGGCTCCATGCATGTTTCAGGGTGTCGTCCTGGAGTTGAGCGCTGGCGAACTGTCCCGACCGAGCAGTACCTTCCCCCCCTACCGGGAGAAAGTCCGAGAACTCGGTGAGGGGGGAACTCTCGGGCTCCTCGGGTGGGTCGTTCTGCTCGGACGCCGTGAGGGTGTCCGTGGTGCCGGGGGGTGGTCCCTGGGAACCAGAGCGGGCGGTCCGCCCTGCCGAGTGGATCGGGGAACCCGGTGGTGAGGGTCCGTTCCCCTCGCTCCCCTGGTCCTCGGCCGTCGATTCCCCCGGAGTTGCCAGGAGCCGCATGGCCCCGTAGGTCGGGCCATCCTCCCAGCTCGTCGGGGTGGCTCTCTCCGGAGCCAGGTTTCCTGTTCCGGATTCCACAGCCGATGGAAGATCAGACAATCCCTCCCGATCAGGAGCGGGACCGGGAGATGGGGAACAATCCCTGCCCGGGCAGTGAACACCCCGTATGGGGTCCGTACGACCACGTGGCAGGTTTCATAAGTACGGCTGTCCCCGTGCACGCAGGCAACCTCCATCGGTTCCCCCTCCTTCCCTCCCGCCAGGTCGGGACGGAGTAGGGTCACCACGCTGCCGGTGTCCAGGAGAGCCTGCGTGTCGTGGTTCATTACCCGTGCTGGGATTGTCGGGGTCCCGGTCATCCCCTGCGCCCAACAGGTGGCCAGAATGCAGGGTCGGTGCCTCCCCTCGTCCTCGTAGGCCGACGGCATCGACACATCCCGGTCTCCGGGACAGGACCGGGCTAGGTGGCCGACCCGGCCGCAGGTGTAGCAACGTCTCCCTCGGGTCCCTCCTGGGTCCCGATTGGTGGTTCCGGTGAGGGTGTCGGTGTCGAGGTCGTGGGTCCCCGTCGGTCTCGGCGGGTCTCTGCAGGCCTAGGGGTGATCCGGGGCCTGGCGCTCAGCTGCTGGGCTACCTGCCAGTTTTCCAGCTGGCGGATCAGATCATCCACCGTGTCGGGGTGGTGGTGAGCCAGGATCCTCCGCGCGTCCGGTGGCAGCTGGCGGATGGTGTTGTCGATGAGGACACGGTCTACCGGGCTGGGTCTCTCGCCGGTCGCCAACCACCTCCTCACCAGGCGGCCATGCTGGGCGATCTGCGTCCGCACCGCGCCCCAGACGTTGAATCGCCAGTTGTGAAAACGTTGGGCCCTGGCCGCGAGGTTGTGGCCGTAATATGCCAGTATAGCCTGCTTGAGAGCGGGATACTGGCTGGAGGTCTCGGCTGAGAGGTCCTGGCTTGCCTGCTGTGCGGGTCCGGTGAGGAAGGGAGACAGGATGTGGGCCCACTGGTCTTCCGGCCAGCTCTCTCTCCGGGCGGTCCGTTCGAATACCTCCAGGTAGGCCTCCACATCATCCTCTGGACCGAGCTTGGTGAGCCGACTGGTCGGGGTGGCAACCGGTGCGTCGCGGACGGCGTGTTGGGTAAGTCGGAGCACCGCTTCCCGGAGCAGGGCCAGGCTCTCCGCCGTCTCTCGCTGTATGGCTGCGGCCTGTACCTGATGCTGCTGCTGTCGCTGGGCCGCCGCGGTCGCGGCGGCCCAGTTCTGCATACTGGGTGGAAGGGTACTCTACCGTGAGCTGTAGTGGGTTCTGGTTGCCCGCATTCTCCACCATATGTGGTAACCCGGTCCACAAGAGTCTAGAGATGTCACGGCAAGTACCACGCAGAGGTTTCCAATAAAGCCGTATTCGGTGTTTATTCACAGGTATGAGAGATAACAGGGAATACATCAACTATACTATGGCCTCCGTGAGACTCGAGTAGAGTGTGTTGTCGGCCTTCTGCTGGGTCGTTGTCTCTGCTCTCCTGAGCTGAGTTCCCGGTCGGCTTTTAAGATGTCCGCCCGGTCGTTTCCCCCCTCCAGCCAGGTGTTCTCCATCAGGCTGATTGCGTTGAGTGAAGATGTGCTTACTGCCGCCGGCTAGTGGATGGCGGAGGTACACCCCGTCCACCACTAGCCCACGGTTCCCCCTGGTGGGGAGCGGGTTGCCACAGCGTGTGTGTTGGTGCATGTGTGTGCGTGTGTGTGGTGGTGCATGTGTGTGTGCGTGTGTGTTGGTGCATGTGTGTGTGTGTGTGTGTGTGTGTGGTGGTGGTGTGTGTGTGTGAGTGTGTGGGGTGGTGCATGTGTGTGTGCGTGTGTGTTGGTGCATGTCTATGCGTGTGTGTGGTGGTGCATGTGTGTGTGTGTGTGTGTGGTGGTGCATGTGTGTGTGCGTGTGTGTGGTGGTGCATGTGTGTGTGCGTGCGTGTTGGTGCATGTGTGTGCGTGTGTGTGTTGGTGTGTGTCAGCCGGAGTGTGTTCCATGCACAAGTGTCTCTTGGCTCTCGGAGGAACAATAGTGCGCTGAGATATTTGGACGGAGCGAACAATACTTAATAGGGCCATGATGATAAGCATTAAAACCACTGGACCTGAAAGAAAAGCTGATGAGACTGTTAATTACAATGGAGAGAGAGAGAGAGAGAGAGAGAGACGCACAGAGAGAGAGAGAGAGACAGAGAGAGAGAGACGCAGAGAGAGAGAGAGAGAGAGAGAGAGAGAGAGAGAGACGCACAGAGAGAGAGAGAGAGAGAGAGAGAGAGAGAGAGAGAGAGAGAGACGCACAGAGAGAGAGTAGCAGAAGAGAAAATACCAGACAGATCTCAATGGCCTTTAATACGTGTGCGGCTGTATGTGCGGTAGTGGCTATAGAATGATAGAGGAAGTTAGTTAGGAGTGGGCACTGAGAACACAGTATCATCATTATTCCTTCATCATCCACACCATCAAAGCCTTCTTGTTTTGTAGGATTATCTGTCTCTCATCTGCCAACTCTTTGCTTCTTCAGGGTTTTCAACATACAGACACATGTACACGCAGAAACACACACACACACACACACACACACACACACACACGCGCGCACACACGCGCACACACACACACATAATGCAGAGCCAGAACATGCTGGTTCTTTAAATGCTGCAATAGTCTGCATCTCCTCCTCCGTGTTTCTGTGTTTAGAGTGACAGGAGCCCTCAGAGTGAGTGACAGGAGCGTTCAGAGTGAGTGACAGGACAGTGGAGTCACTGGACTCCACCTGTTGTTACAGAGATGAGTGTCAGCGTGACACTCTGTGACACAATCCATTCATCAATTTCATAATCCTTATTCCTCTCACTTTATCCCAAGTGCTTCCATGTCAGTCACGTGTTGTGTTGTTGTGTGTGTGTGTGTGTGTGTGTGTGTGTGTGTGTGTGTGTGTGTAGCATGCTCCTCCAGAGGGACTACAACTACCTGAGTGACATCAACGTGTGGCACCCGTTCGTCACCGTGGGCGTCTACTGCTCCACGCTGTCGGCCGCCATGAGCAGCCTGATCGGGGCCTCGCGCATCCTGTACGCCCTGGCCAAGGACCACCTGTTCGGTACGCAGCCACTAGAACACAAAGCACCACCTCAAACTACTGAACAGTCCACTCTCCGTCCACCCCCCCCCGGACCTGCCCTCCACCACTCTTCATTTGACCTTTGTAGAGATTTTTAGAACCCGCTGTTTGTATTTTTGGTGTTTTTCTTTCGTAGTGATTTTATTTTAACTATCTCTCTCTCTCTCTCTCTCTCTCTCTCTCTCTCTCTCTCTCTCCCTGTCTCTCTCTCTCTCCCTGTCTCCCTCTCTCTGTCTCTCTCTCTCCCTCTCTCTCTCTCTCTCTCTCTCCCTGTCTCTCTCCCTTCAGGTAGGGTGTTGTCTCCAGCTAAGCGGACGTCTTGCGGGGGTAACCCCTGGGTGGCGGTGCTGCTCTCGTGGTTCCTCGTCCAGGTGAGGGAGAGAGACTACCGCCGTTAGAGTGTGTGTGGGGAAACATTGTAATTACCTGAGAACAGTTGGACTTTAACGCAGCGTAGCGTGTGTGACGTGTGGCCAGACCAACAGCAGAGTCCTGGAGTCCCACCACACGTCAGATGATACCCTTTGGTCCTCTAGAGGTGGATCATGATAGCGGAATGAGAAGACTGAGCGACAGAGAGGAGTTGGGAGGCGTTGTGATTCTACTCAGTCCAGCTCTAGACTCTATCGATTGGATCTGCTGGTGTACGTTGCATTACAAAGAGCAGTCCAGCTGCAGGAGTAAAACGAAGGAATGGAGAATGGATTTGCCCCATGGAGCAGTACTTCACTATGGGGGTGGACCTCCAAGCTGCTATTTAACAGCTTGGATGAATAAAGGACAAGTGTAAGGGAGAGTGTGTGCCTTACAAAGAAACTGCTAAATAGCGTGGTCCAATAAAAAAAATCTATAGGAGACGCTTCAATCAGGACCAGATACATATTCATATAATACAGATACATTATAATCATTTGCATGCAATCAGCTGACCAGAGAGGCAATGGCCGTATTTAAAACCATTAGGCCGTGTCGACTACTTCAGGCTTTAACAGTGAGGGTGTGTGTTTCACACAAAAGCAGGTGATTCATATTTCCTGAGTCTGATGGCACATATATACCAATGAAGTGCTCCTTCATTTACATGGTGAATATTTTTTGCTATAGTACAGCAAAATGAAACGACTTAAATGTATGGGTTTTTTTTACCATAGAAAGCGCAGATGATGGTTTGTCTCTGGTCCAGTAGGGGCAGGTCAAATGGTCAAACCACAAATGCATTTATGGAAAACGCTAAACACGGCAATTGGTATTGCTTGATTAAAAGGGCCGCTCTACTATTATTGGAAATACTTCCTCCTCCTCTTCCTCCTCTTCCTCCACCTCTGATGTCAAATTGCAGAAGGGTCAGCTTTTACCAGAGTTGAAAAAACACCTATTTTCTTCCCTTTGTCCATTTGGCTATTTGGCTCAGTTGAAAGTGTGAAATGGGGCTGTTGGTGCTATTGTGTCCTCAAGTGCACTAGAGGAGGTGGTCAGTGGTGTAAGGAGAGCTGTTCACTGGGCTGTGTAAGGGAAGGTATGAATGAATGCAGCCAGAGGCGGTCTGTCAGTCCATCTATTCCATCCTTATCGATGCAAACTATTTCAGACTAAATGCCTGTCTAGGGTGGTTTGATACCCTACTCTCTGGCTCTCCCCCCCTCCCTCCCCCCTGAGCTCCACTAGAGGAGTGGAGGAGGAGTAATTAGAGGGGAAATTGTTAGCCGTGCCGCCGCCATCGGAGATCATTGAAACTATCTCGCCCCTCGCTCTCCAAACTCTCATTCTTCAGCTGGCGCTCTCTCTCCTCACGCAGCCTCTCTATGTCTCTTGCCCTTTCTTTGCTCTCGCCCTCGTGTTCTGCTGTGCCATTTAAATGATTCACGGATGACAAAAGCCTGATTGTAATCTCACCCCGTGTTCCAACAATCTCACACTGCAGGATCCAATAGAAGAAACACACACAGGGCTGTCACGGGGCCCTAGGGCAAGAAATGTGTGTGTGTGTGTGTGTGTGTATGTGTGTGTGTTTGTGTGTATATATATATATATGTGTGTGTGTGTGTGTGTGTGTGTGCAAGTATGCGTGTGCATTTGTGTGTGTCTGCATGTGTGTGTGTTTGTGTGTGTGTTGTGGCAACCCCGATCGTCGGCGGCGGGGGGTTTCTCAAATCACACACTCAAACAGGGTTGCGGTGCAGCGGTTTTTATTTTGTGCAACTCACAAAAAAGGAAAATCATAAAGCAACACAGGTTCTTCCCCAGCGGGGCAAACAAAAAGGGGAGGCGTCTCCGAACCGGGTCCGTCCGGGAGGGTGGCGTGGCTCTCGCTCCCGGCTTCCCCCCCCCCGCTCAGCACTGTGGGCGAAACGTTCCAGCGTCAGTGCGCTATGTGGACATCGGTCCCTTACCCCGTCTGTCTTCCACTCGACTTTCCTCCCCGTCTCCCGCGTGCCCGGCCCTTAAAACCCCTCCGCCGTCTTGC